>NW_026089622.1:6210730-6302195 GCF_024586455.1 Bactrocera neohumeralis | reverse complement strand
CTGGAAAATTGTGCAAGTCAATGCTTGAAAAAATTTTTTTTTTTTTTTTTTTTTTTTGGTTTTGAGATAGTTTTTGTGTTATAACACCACGGTAAGCATTTACCGGCAATCAATAATCCGCTATATACAGTACCAAACTGCTTTGTTAGCGGTTTTTCGGTTGTTACCGGAAAATAAACCGAATGTCGAAAACAGTTTGGTAAACGGTTTTCTGTTTTTTTTTAAACCGGAATTGTGGTCAGAACCGCAATTTAAAACGTTTTTTTTGTTTTTTAATATCCAAACATACATACATATATGTGTAAAAAAGATATAGATATTGATTGGAAACAATACCACTCACTTTGATTTCCACCAGGGGCTTTTGGGGATAATATTTGTGTGAGGGAATGTGCCTGAATTTGGGTGTGGCTGTGCCTGTGCCTGTGCTTGTGCCTGTTGTTCCTCTCCCCAGTCCGTTTGGTGCTGGCGTAGTTGTTGTGTTTCCTTTTTCCTCTTTTGTCTCGTTTTGGGTTTCGTTTTGTCACCAACGGCTTTTTTGGTTGACACCACCGTTTCCAAAGAATGTTTAACAGTTTTTACAATTTTTCCGTTTTGTTTGTTTTCACTTAGTCACCGTTGGTTTACCCTGATTTTTCTAACAGCTTTCGCAATATTTTTTTTTTTTTTTTTTTTTTTTTTTTGTAGTCACCGTCAAGATTTTTCTTACAGCTTTCACAATTTTCCAATTTTCCTTTTTTTTTCTCACTTAGTTACTTTCCACTATTTTGTCTTATATCTTGCACAATTTTTTCTGTCTTTTTTTTTTTGTTTTTCTTTGTTCTTTAAATTTGTTTTTTCACTTAGCCACTGTCGTTTTGGTTGACCAGAGTTTTTCGCAGAAGGTCTTTTGGTTTTTTTTTTTTGATCTTATTACCGCGCCGGCCCGTCACCGCGATTAACTTTTATTATTATTATTTGATTTATTTTATTTTATTTTATTTTTTTTTTTGATTTGTGTCACCACAAGTGCCGTCCGGTACGGCTCGAAGGACCATATATAAAATACTGTCAACACAACCGGCACTCACCTTTTTGAATCGAAAAAACAAAATGGAAAAGAATATGGATAATATGGAATAATGGAATAGAGAACGAAAGAGACCGGTCTCCGTCCGTCGGTCCCTTTTGTTAATTATGTCCGAGGTCCTCGTGTGTGGTGTATGATGCAGGTGTGTTGAGTGTGAGGTGTGGATGATGAATATGGTGTATGTAGATGTGTTGAGTATGATGTGTGGATGATATGGATGGTGTGAAGATGTGGTGTGTTGTGTTAGAATTAGAGGGGGCGCAGAAGCTCATTTAACCAAAAAGTATTCAGGAAATAACAGAACTCAGATATGAAGCAAAAAAAGTAAAATGATAAATTACAGTCGGATAACAATTGTCAGCCTTATAATAGTAGTATTGATAATCTGTAAATACAAAAATAATAAGAGCACACAGGTTAAAATTAACATTGAAAAAATTCCAACGCAAGAGCAAGCCCAACCTATAGATCAAATGATGAAAAGGATCAAGCACTATTCCTCTTTGAATCGGGACGCTTCAATTTAGAGGTGGGGAGTTAATAAGATTAATACCTGTACCTAGGCTTAAGAAAAATATTGTATTTAAAAAGATAAATTAAAGAAAACGAGGCAGTTGCCCACGAAACCTTAACCGAATAATTAATTTGCACACAAAATTACATATGTACATATATATGTATGTGAATATGTGAAAATTATGCGTATAGTTATTTTAAATCTTTTTATATCCTGAACAGGGTTTATTAAGTTTGTCACGAAGTTTGTAACACCCAGAAGGAAGCGTCGGAGACCCTATAAAGTATATATATAAATGATCAATATGTCGAGCTCAGTCGATTTAGCCATGTACGTCTGTCTGTACGAACTAGTCCCTCAGTTTTTAAGACATCGTTTTGAAATATTGCAAACGCCATTTTCTCTTCAAGAGGCTGCTCATTTGTCGGAACTGCCGATATCGGACCACTATAACATATAGCTACCATACAAACTGAACGATCGGAATCTAGTGCTGGCATGGAAAATTTTTGCATTTGACAAGATATATTTACGAAATTTGGTATAGATTATTTTTTAAGACAACAATGTAATCTCCGAAGAAATTGTCCAGATCGGATTACTATAGCATATAGCTGCCATACAAACTGAATGATCGGAATCAAATGCTAGCATGGGAAACTTCCTCATTTGAAGATATGTATGTAAGTATATCTTTACGAAATTTGGTATGAGTTATTGTTTATAGAAATAATGT
Source organism: Bactrocera neohumeralis (assembly GCF_024586455.1). NCBI lineage: Eukaryota > Metazoa > Arthropoda > Insecta > Diptera > Tephritidae > Bactrocera > Bactrocera neohumeralis. The sequence goes on along the minus strand of NW_026089622.1, from coordinate 6,299,873 downwards.
AATCTCCGAAGAAATAGTTCTGATCGGTTAACTATAGCATATAGCTGCAATACAAACCGAACGATCGGAATCAAAGGCTTGTGTGGAAAACTTTTGCATTTGACGTGGTATCTTCACGAAATTTGGCACGGATTACTGCTTAAGGTAACAATATAACCTCCAAAAAAATAGCATATAGCTTCCATACAAACTGAACACATAGTTACTAAGAGAAATGAACCTGTGAAGGGTATTTAGCTTCGGTGCAACCGAAGTTAACGTTTTTTCTTGTTACATCTACACATAGTTACATTCATATTTGAATATTGTCATGGCTTAGCCTTTTCAGATGTTATCAAAATGTATATGTATGTATATAAATATATACTATAAGTTATCAAACCTCTATTAATTAAATGTTTAGGTAATAATACAGATGTAACTTTATTATACATTTCACCAGATTTAATGGAATTCATCATTAAATACATAGGTCAAATTGCGCATACATATGTACATATACATTAGGGTGGGTCGATTCCGGACTTTTTTCGATTCGGGATTTCTAATAGTGCGGGAAAGTTGCCTTAGTACTTCCTGATTCCAATGCAACTTTTTGTTTTGAGATCGGATTGCATCTTCAACCCCAACTCCGGCCTTGAAATTTCGGAAATTCGCCTAAAATCGTGAAGTTGTCTACCTAGCGCCTGAAATACGCATCTCATGGCAAAATGTAGAAAACAAAAGTTATTTGTTACGTCATTTGCTACCGAAATGGTATAAGTGATCATGGCCGTAGGACGAACCGTTCCCGAGATACGAGCGAAAATGCGCCGCGCCACAGCGCAAGGTGAAAATGGTTGCAGCTCTCAGCTAACCTGTATTGGTCACCCAGAACCCAACGCGTGGAGGTGGCTGCTCTTCGGGTTCCTCCCAAGCCTAACCCAACCAACCAGCCATATGACAGGCTTGTTTTAGTCTGAATCTGTGTCAAATTTATTGATAAAATCAGATTTTGTACTAAACTTTGGCACTTGAAGAAGCTGACAATGAAATTAAGAGCGGCAAATCCGATAGAACGCAAAGTACAGAATCTACCAATATTTTTTGCAAATTGGGCAGGAAAATAAAGGAGCTAGGAAGTAAGATGTCCAGACAGAGACACATAAGCCAAGCTATGCGAGAACTGGTAAGCAGCAGTACTCCCCAATTTCTCGCTGTTACAGATGTTTCCCTTCAGGCCACATGGCGCGTAAATTTTGTAGTCCGATCCACAAGTCCTCTCTTTGCACATGTGGTGGAAGCGCTAGACATGTTGCAAAAGCATGCATTAACACACCGCTCTGCAAAGGAGAACATTCAATTCTAAGCACGACTGGCCCTAAATACGTGATGTTGCTAAATACAATAGAAAAATGAGAATATTACAGCTGAACCTAAACCACTGCGCTGCAGCACAAGCCCTGCTCCAACAAATCGTAATAGAAAGTAACATTGATGTCGCCTTACTAAGTGAGCAAAATTTCCAACGTTCGGAAAGCACTTGGATTACAGATGTAAGTGGCAAAGCAGCAATATGGTCTCGCAATGGACAAACATGTACATCTTGCTGCAGAGAAGAAAAAAATGGCTTTACATTACTGCATGAATGCATAAATGGTCTGCGCCAATGGAAAATTGAGGAAACTATAGGCACTATAGGAGAGTGCGTGATTACTTCACAACCACAGTTGAAGTATTTAGGGGTAATATCGGACACCAAACTGATAGTCAAGCACCATTTGGCAAACATAGCAAATAAAGCAAATCAAACTTATAATGCCATATCAAGAATGATTGCAAATAGAGAGTGTGTGCGCTCCAGCCGCCGACTTCTAATCGCAAAAGCGATGAGCTCAGTTATACTTTATGCAGCTCCAGTATGGATACAGACACTAAACATAAAAGCGTATGCCAAACCAATAAATGCGGTGCATAGACTCACAGCAATAAGAATAACAAGTGCTTTCCGACCTATTTCCAGCGAATCAGCTGAAGTACTAGCTAGTATGCCGGCGATTACAGAAATCCAAAAGAGAAAAGAGATAAAGAATAGCATAAGTATATGGCAGCAACGGTGGCAAACCTCAACTAAAGGACGGTGGACCCACAAACTGAATTTCCGACGACAGGCCTTTCGGAGCGTGGCGCACCTTCGACCACCTCTACACCAGAACGAAAACGTTGAAACCATCGTTGTGCGGTGGAAATGGAAACTGTATCGGGTCCAAAAACTGCACAAATTTTATTGGCGGCTTGAGATGCATTCGTGCCTTTATCGTAGTAGTACTGTAAAATATGCCGTATTTTCTCTTTATTTTGCTCCATGTTTGCGACGCTATATAACTCACGAACGACTTAAAAAGAAACGACAATTAATTAGCGCGTGAAATGAGCTTTCCAAAAAGGTATAGCAAGACCCGATGCGACGAATAAAACTAGAACTACGCGCTTTCAGCGCTAACTAGCGAAAATACCGCAAGACTTTTTTGACAACCTAATATTAGGTGGTCGAAGATGCGCCACGCTCCTGTCGTCGAAAATTGCGATAAAATCGCTTAATTGGTCGAAAAAGACCGGCATAGTAGCAGCCGTAGCATCGGTCAAGAGCTGGGCAAAATTCATTTCAATTTCAATCAAAAAAAAAATAAAATTCAATAAAAGTACCGCAAGATTTTTTTGACAACCCATTATATATGTAAATTCTTTGGCACATTTGACTGTATGTTTAGGAAAGTAAATGCGAGCCACATACATACATATGTATATGTATGTATGTATGTGCATACATACATTCAGAGAACGTATATTCATAGAGAAGGTTCACGATGACAAAAATTTAGGGATATTTCAATTTGGGATATTTACTGTTTTGGATGAGCGTGTTTCACCACATAAAATTATTAGCGTGTTTGACAACTTACTTAACATCAGGGGACACGAAAACAGCAGAATTGAGCATTTTCAGCGTTAAATGAGAAACGTAAGTATATATGTATGTATTTTAAAATTGAGCTATTTTATGATGAATTCCACAAAATCTTTGCAAATATACATGCATACATACATACATAAGTATTCAATAAGATTTGTACTACTACCTAAATATGCATTTTATATAGGTTTGGTACGGCATACATATGTATATTTATATACTTAAATATGTACATGTATATGTACTTAAATAAATATTTGCTTTGGTCAATAAACTTTTCGATATCATGTTAAAAGACCAAGCGGTTGCACATTTGCCCATATATAATTATGTGCGCATGTAAACAAATATAAAAGAACCATACGCATAATGTTTGTAAATTTGTCCACACACAATTTTGTTTTTAAATATGTACACTTATTGTTTCATGCGAAGCCTTTGTTATCAAGTGCTGAACACATAGAGCGCGACAGGCAGCAGCACCAGCACGACAGTGAACCGAAAACGTCGTTGTGCATCTTACTACATGTACATTTGTGAGAACCAGCAACAACACAATGGCCGGCATTTACTCATAACAACGCAGTTGTCCATTTTGTATGTACACAATTTCGTTGTGGCCATACTAATTCTTTTCACTTCAATGAAATTTTAATATTTTGTTAAAAGTGAAATTTTTTATGCAAAAAATAAGTAAATAGGTAAATATTTTTGCTTTAAATTATCAATTGTTATTACAAATGATATAATAGAGCTATAATATAGCTATTTTATGCTTTTATTTGTAAAATAACTTAAAGTTTGTTAAAGCTGTGAATAATTTTACATTTTACATATTAGTGGCATCACCACTCTACCTCATCTCTCTATCTTCCATTCTACTGTCAACTCTACTGTCATCCTACTGTCGTTGGAAAATATAGGATTAAATTGAAGTTAGCGAGAGCGACAACTGTCGGCCTGCAGTCGTGTTGTGATCAGCACTTCACGGACAAGGAATGGCCGAAGATCACGCTATGTCAAAAAGTCAATGCATCGAAGGACTGACGCGACGACAAAGCTTCACAACATTGTGTTGTTGGAAGAAAATCCGAGCTGTGCCGAAAAACACAAACGAACGAACGCCGATTGTCACCGCTTTCCTTGGCGCTGTAACTGCCTCAACAAGTAACCAGCATAAATATGTATATTTATGTATGAGGTTGCATACATATCGATGCAGATGCAGAGCCGCCGAAAAATATTTTAGTTTTGTAAAATATTTTAAATCGACAAGAGCAATGTTGCCACGTTTTCACATATTTCTGTGCCTCGGAGGTTTGCGGTGTTGACAATGTTGTAGTTGTGTATTTTTTTTACAAATTTGTCATAGTGACTTGCGACGCTGCTGATGCTATTTTAGATGATTGTTATTTTTATAGAACAATAGGGGGATTCTCTTGCTCTTGCAAGATTGCAGATTGCAAAAATCCTATACCGAAATATACAAGGGCACGGGAGCACCCATTGCAGAATCTAGTGATGTATGAACGGCTGATTCCGTCAATTTATTGTAAATAACTATTGTGCATGGCTATTGTAAATTGGCGCACCTTCTGCATTCATTCTTAACAGAAAAACTCTAACAAATCTTTACGATTTAAATAGATATTATAAAATCTATTTAAAATTTACCTTCCTCAAGAATTTAACGTCAAAATATGAATTTAAGTAAAATGACAGCTAGCACAGGGTTGCAATTATTTTTTTACGTGTCATTGCACGAGAATAAACATGGGTTTTGGTCTGACATATTTCACAGCCATTGCAAATAAATTTTTCCGTGTGTTTGTTGTTGTGCCGGTACACCTAGAGGAAATATCTGCAATTCGTGCACCGTGCAAGGGTTTTGCAAGAGCAAGAGAATACCCCTAATGTTTAGAGTTTTTGTGGGTGACATATTTACATGTATACACATGTGTGTATGTATACATTATTTTTTCGGCAATGTCGTATATACATACATACATATGTAAGTGCATATACTTGTAGAGCAGTGGGCGCACATTTTATTACTGGTAAACTATAATGTCTTGATTTGAATTTAAATTGTACTTAGTACATACTTGTATGTGCTGATAGAAAATAAAATAACGTTACTAACACTTAAATTTTTTTAAATATTTGTAGTTTTAAATTCAAAATTTGTATCAATAACTCATAGTATTTCTCATTTTCACTTTGTATATTTAAATATACACTCTACATATTAGTTAAATTTATTAATTTAAAAATCACTTAGAACACTGATGGCTAAAAAGGTTAGATTGTTCACAATTCTGAGGAAAACGAGCGTTGCCACATCTTAAACAACAAATATGAAGGATTGTTTAACGACTATAAAAACATTATTTCCAACATTTTCCTTCGGCCGCGCTCTAAAAAATAATATCACGTCGAGCCAATATCGGAAGTGACTGAAGCACTTTCGCGTAGTGCTTAGTTCTGCGTTAGCGGCTTTCGACCGCGCTCTGAAAACAAAAACCCTAGTCGAGCCAATACCCTAGATCACTGAAGTACCTTTGCGTAGTACTCCTTTAAAAAAGATCGAGCTAATACCCGGGGTAACCTAAGTATTTTATTATTTTATTACGTAATATTATTATACAATATTACTATATTTTTATTAAATTTAAAAATAAAATATTCATACGCATAGAAAGATTATTTATACTCATTTTAATTTGAATTGGTAGGCACACTTGTTCTTATTAGTTTAAATGTTTAAATGTTTACAGTTTAATTTAATTTAAGCCTGTTGAAATGTTCGACTTTTGGGAATTTTTTAACTTTACAGTCGGCATTTTTTAATCAGGAGGACTTCCTCTTTCGAACGGTACCTACAGAACACGTCAAAGAAATCGGAATTGTGCCTATGAACATAAGAAATATTTAAAAACTTACACTTTTCGCACATTAACTACCAATATTATTTTGAAAATATTTTAATTAAAATGTTATCAGTTTTGCATATATTCATAAAAAATACGCAAAATGGTAATCATATCACTTTATATGATTGCATGTAAACGTATAAAAATATAAGCAAAAGGCCGACATATGTACATATGTATGGTACGTCCGTAATAGCAATGTATATTTCTGAGCAAAAGTTTCATTGAATGCTGAGCTCGGTTCACGGGCCACTTTTAAAATTTCTCGTTCTAAGCTAACTGTGGTGAAACACCCTCACCGCATATTTTAGCTTTTGACAGTTCACAAGCTTGTCCGTAGTTGGACCTTCCATGAACCTTGGATAAAATGATACGAAACTCTCGCTCAAACACGTTCCCTGATTATTTGACGGTGATGGAGATCAGGGAATTTTGATCAGTGTTTAATTTAGTGTTTTGTATAATTGATCGAAAATGTCAAAAATAAAGAAGTGTGTGGTCGGAATATATATCTAATATAATGGGTATTTGCGGTATTATTATTGAATTTTTTTTTTTATTGAAATTGAAATGAATTTTTGATGACTCATGCCCAGCTCTTGACCGATGTTACGGCTGCTATTATGCCGGTCTCTTTCGACCAATTCAGCGATTTTATCGCAATTTTCGACGACAGGCCTTCCGGAGCGTGGCGCATCTTCGACCACCTCTGCACCAGAACGAAAACGTTGAAACCATCGTTGTGCGGTGGAAATGGAAACTGTATCGGGTCCATAAACTGCACAAATTTTATTGGCGGCTTGAGATGCATTTTTGCCTTTTTCGTAGTAGTACTGTAAAATATGCCGTATTTTCTCTTTACATTGTGTTTCATGTTTGCGACGCTATAACTCACGAACGACTTAAAAGAAACGATAATCAATCAAACACGTGTTAGCACGTGAAATGAGCTTTCAAAAAGGTATAGCATGACCCGATGCGACGAATAAAACTAGAACTACGCGCTTTCAGCGCCAACTAGTGAAAATACCGCAAGACTTTTTTGACAAACTATTATGTACCCATGATTTTGAAAGTGGTATAAGTCATATTTTTTTTGTTTCGAGATATTTAGAGTTTTGCATTTTAAAGGATTAAAAAATATTCTTCCATTATGGATTATGATTTTTCGACAGTAAAGTAGTCCCAACAAACAAGTATTTATCATGAGTGTGAAATTTATAGCCATTTTTAAAATAAAATGTGGTTTTGAAAGGCTTAAATGACTTGTACCACTTTCAAAATTAACTGCATGACTCTATAAATGACTTATACCACAAATAAAACAATTTTATTAGCAATTAACATTTGATTCAAACTCATTTCATTGCGACTAAGTAAATTATTCATTAGTATTTAGGGAAATAAAGTGTTTGTGAAAAATTGGTGGAATATAGGTAGATCCATCATATCTTTACGTTTTTCTTTTCTTGTTGGTCTAATGGTTGTGTATAATGGAAGGAAATCAATATTTCCGTATATTCTTTTTTTTACATTAAAAGTTTTACTTCATTATACCTGAACCACTATCTGAAGACATGACAAAATAACTTTGTGAACACACTGACTTATACCACTATCAAAACGAACAATATCTGTATTTCAGTTAACAACTAAAACATAAACACATTTTAAAGAGTTAATTTGCATGGCATGCTGCTAATATCTTCAGATTATGTTATTTTATTAAGATTTGATAAGTAATAGCTGATAAAATAGATTTTTAAAATTTTTGACTTATACCACTTTCAAAATCAAGGGTTCATATACATACATATGTATGTAAATATTATTTCTGGTGGCGTCATTTATACATCGACTGGTGCGTTAGAATTTGCTATCGTCATCAATTGTCCAATATCATGACATTTCATCAATTGGAAGTGAAGTTATTGCGTTTTAAGTGTCAGTATGTTTGTGTTATCGGTGCGAAAATGAGCTTCGAACATAGAGGCAACATTACATTTTGTTTTAAAATTGGTAAAACTTCTACCAAAACGTTTCCACTGATGAAACAATTTTATGGCGATGATTGCCTATCCCGTAGCAGGAAGGACATTATTAAAGAGGTTTGTTTGACCAAAAATCACATTTTAACCATTAACCACCTGATATGGCACCGTGCGACTTCTTCCTTTTCGGAAAAAATGCATTTGCCCATGAAAGGAAAGCGTAAAGCAGACTTAGAGCCCATTCAAAAGGCTTGCACCGGCATACTGGCGGCCGTAACGGCCAACGAGCTAAAACATTCGTTCGACATGCTTTTTAACCGTGCAAAAAGCTGTATTGAAGCAGAAGGAGACTATTTTGAATAAAATAAAGTAATTTTGCTGAAAAAATCATTTTTTTTTAAGTCCTGTTTACTTTGGAACGCACTTTGTATAGTAGTGTGAATATTGCAAAATACCCAAAAGTTGTTTATAAAATACACAATCTAATATTTTTCAGCAGTGGCATCATTAGCAAATGTTATAAAAAATGTGAGTTTGGGCAGCTCTCTCTGGAATCAAAGAGTTTTGTATCATTTTATCCATGCGATATACGTTCTCTGCCTCTCATACACAATATTCATAAACTCCACTCCATTAATTTATGCAAAGTATAAAATTCATGAACGCATGACAACCATTTTTTCTTTGCATGAGTTTTGTTTTGCATGCATTGCGTTGGAAATAGAAGATTCGCCGATGAAGTAAGTAAATTATATTTAAATATATGTAATTTATTAAATTTAAATTGTTATTTTGTATTATTTATTTATGTTATTATTAGGATTATACATAAGACTTTGACAGCTTTTGTAAACTCTATATGCAAAGCATTTTTTAAATCATATGCCGATGCCATGCAAATCATTTATGCAATACGACCCTGCTTTGACAAAATATAAAATGCTTTTATTTGACGTTTATGAATGGTCCTGTAAATTGTTCTTGTAATAATATAAATTACTGATAATGGATAAAAAGGTAATGAAATAACAATTAAATTTTTATAAAAAAAACATATATTTTAATATAAATTACTTACTTCAACGGGGAACATTTCATTTTAAATATTTGCACCGAGGCTAAATGAGTTAAGCTTCCCGCCCTCATGCGCCACTACACCACACAACACACCACTCACAAGCATCACTGATACATACATCACACTTGAAGACAGCAGTTTCCTCACACACCACATATCCATTGGAATCAGCAGAATACACCACACACACACACCAATACACGCAGTTACTAACCCATCACCGCCAAACGAGCAAAAACCTTCGTCCTAGAAGCGGACGTTCTCTTTCGACCACGAATTGCGATCAGTAAACATCGGCGGATGTTCTTTTCTCGTATCTTCGGCGCGCAGCTCAACCATCTTCCCACATTTGTTGATCTTGCGAGCAATCCACATCAGCGGACGGTTTTTCGTTTCTGTTCGACGCGCAACTTAAGCATATTCCCACATCAGTCGATCTTCGCAGCAGCTCAACCAATATATTGTTTTCGAGTGTGCTTTTTTATAATTTCATAAATATATCTGTACACCTCCACTGGTATCCGACCCTCAAATTCATACATTTACATTCATTCACTGTCACGCCTCCACTGGTATCCGACCAGGGAGATTTTTACTATAACGTTTTATTATCTTGAAATAAAATTGTGATCCCTTTTGAAGTAAAAGGAAACTAGTACATTCATTTAATATTTTTATTTGGAAAGTTTTCCGGGAGTTTTGAAATTTGGCAATTTTATAGATTTTGGTATACTCTTGCCAAATTTAAACTTTGCCACCTCGTATGTTTGCCGCTCGCGCAGTTCTTCCTCCTTTCCGGCATCAGGAAATTTCCTACAATTTATGTCTGAACCTTTTCTTTCCTAAAATCAATAGTTTCGGCGTACGAGCACCGTAAAGTTTAATTCAATACACGTTTCGGCAAAAATACTCGTCGCTTCATTCTTCTTGACGGACCAGGTGTTGGGTTTTCATCGTCTTCAATACCGATTGAACTATCGAAGACGGAAGTTTCTTCGGCATCATCGACGATGGGATCATCAATTTCATCGTGGTTCTCTTCGTTCTCGATTTCATCGTTTATTTGCTCGAGAATATTGTCCGTTTCTTCTTCTTCAATGTCGTCTTGTGACGGAAATGGCGAATTATCGCAAGAACCACCACAGTTCGTGCACACGACGGAGCACTTTAGTCCTGCTTTTCTGCATCCGCAAGCTTTTTGACAACCTTTCTTGCATTTGCAAGAAATAAGTTTCAGTAAGCTTTCCGTAGCAGGGGGATCGAATGTAGTAACATGAATGAGCCCGTTCCTGTTTGTTTTTCATCCCCATTGTTCTGCATTTTTTTCGTTTCCATACCATTGCTGAATTTGGTGATAAGTTCGAAACGAATGTTGTCGTGCTGCTGCTTCTGTTGGTGGTAGCGACGCAAAATTGAATTTTCTCTTATATGCTGATGCTGTGAAGCATGCATATCTATATTTATTTAGAGATGTACTTTTTCGACTTTTCACATCGCTGTAGCTGTATAATGCGACAAGGAAACGTTCTCCAGCTTTAGCAATGTTTTCTGGATCTGCATTTGGATTTTAAATACTTCGATAATCTCGTTTAAATCTGGGGTTTTTTGGAGTACTTTAATAAATTTAATTTTTCCTTAATAAAATAATGCCGATTTGGTATCACAACCACTAAAGGCATGTAAAAATGCAATATGATTTGAGGCTGTTTCATCTTTTATACTGTTTATGAAGTATATTTGTCCTGAAATTTTTCCTTTTCCTGGTTTGAGGATGTATATATTTGGATGCGTTGATAGCGCTGTTAAAAGAACGAGAAGTTTATTGCGATATTAATTATTAACGTATCCGCATCTTCGGTGGCTTGTTTAACCACGAAGTGTTCAGCTTCAAATTTTATCTTCAACATTTCAATGAGGCGGTTCTTTTTTTCATCGTTACCCAGGAATTTACTTTGGGATACAGTTGGCGTCATTGTTTCGTCGAAAAGTATGTCTACTGAAGCAGTTTTTCTTGATCGTCGGGATCGTTCTACTTGGTACTACGGGCTGCTATATCTTCTGGATATCCGTCAAATGCTATAATGGCATTGGAGGTATAGTGCGATCGGACGTAAGCAATTTATTTATTGCAAATAGATGAAAATGATTCGTCCTGTTGCCAAACGACTCGGTGTAATAAGTATCCTCCATCGATGATGTATATGGTATTTTCAAAATTAATATCGCCAGAATGGTGTTCTAATGCCTGATACATCGTGAATTTGATACATTTGCGCATGCCCTCGTCATTGAAAAGGGATAACGGAATTGGAGCAAGTTCGTACGTAAGAAAATTTTCAAGTTCATCTTCAGAATTTTTAGCGATGCACATTCTTTGAAAAATTAACAAAGGATTAATCAGGACAAACTCGTTTTCTATCCGAATGCCTGTACTCATAATACCAAGTGATTTTACTCTGTCATTACGTTTAAATTTTACAGTATGGAAATCAGTGCCAATGATTTTCGAAATGCCAGCACCAACTTCTTGAGACATATGACAGTTAACTTTTTCATCTCCGATAATTCCAGTGCTTATTGACATGGTTTTCTTCAATTCTGGAAAAGGTGGATGATTGGACAACCAATCCACCAATTTTTTGACGTCATCATTGTCACGTTTAACTCGTGAAGTTCTTATTTCGACATGCTGCTCGGAATTGGAAAAAGCTACATCGCAAAATGTCTCAACCTCGTCCCAAATATTGTAGCACGCTTTCCTTGACTCCTCGACCATGACTAAGCCCACCAAGACATTTCATCGTCCTCATTAACGACTGCTCAATTGTCATATCTGATCACGTACCACACAAAAATTTGTCAGAACGTCTAATTGTGAAATACCCTTTCCTTGTAAATAGTTCATATTCTTCAGCTGCCATTCTTTGCTTCAAATGAAACATATCTTGCAAATATAAATGACAAGATTTAGCATATAAGAAATGACCATGGCATAAAAATAAGGTATCTCTACCTCATGGTGGTGTGGAAATGAGTATTTCTGCCGAAACTTATATTGAATTACACTTTACGGTGCTCGTACGCCGAAACTATTGATTTTAGGAAAGAAAAGATTAAGACATAAATTGTAGAAAATTTCCTCTACTTTTAATTTGTATGGATATGTTTTTCCTGTAAAATGAGCCGGAAAGGAGTTATTATCAAAAAACTGCTTTTGGGCGGAATTTTTTCAATATACGAGGTGGCAAAGTTGAAATTTGGCAAGAGCATACCAAAATCTATAAAATTGCCAAATTTCAAAACTCCCGGAAAACTTTCCAGGTAACCTCTATTTTTTCGACCAAAAGACTGTACTAAACATTACGTTCTAAAAGTTTTCTTTCCGGAGTGGGTGCGAAAAGTAAGTGGTAAAGTATATACACAGTAATGCATGCAAAAAAAAAACTCATGTAAATTTGGACAGCTAATGCGCATTTAATAGGGCTGTCATGCATTCATGAATTTCATATTTTCCACAAACTAACGCAATAGCGCTTACGAATACAATACAAAGCGTTGCATACTTAGACAAAACAGGACAGTAATGCATGCGTTGCATGACATGGGAATATGTTTAATTTTTGAGGGCGTTTCAATAGTTCTATCATTTATAATACCAAACTTATTACAGTGTCACAGAACATGTGTAACAAGTTTCATCAAGATATCTTAATTCGTTGTTCAGTTACAGCCTGAACGGACAGTCGGACAGATTTCCACCACTCTAGTCTTTCTTATTATTTATATATTTATAATACTGTGATCAAATTGAGGTGAATTTTTAATTTATATTTCACTTGTTTTTAGAATCAGTAAATTTTTTTTTGTAAGTTGGTAGTACCAACCTGTCTGCTAAATTTCACGTCAAAATATTTATTAGATTCGATTTTTACTGTCTAAATTTATTGAACAAAGAAGTGCGATAATGCATCATCTCATACTGGGTTTGATTGTGGATATAAAAGCTGAATCGAAGAAGGCTCTGATGGCCAACAAGACGAAGGATTTTTCCAAGTGCTATGATGACTGAAAAATTCGTTGGCATAAGTGTATTATAGTGAGAGGGGATTACTTTGAAAGAGATGAAATGGACAAAATTCACCTTTCAATTTGATCACAGTAGTACATAGGATACATATGTATGTATGTATCAATATCGATTTGTTTTAGGTGATGCAAACAACTGTTAGGTGAACAAAACTATTATACTTTATACAAACATGTGGTGAGTGTATCAAAATATGTTGTTTACGCTTCAAACGAACAACTTTAATTGAAAAAGACCCATAAGGGTAGTAGCTTTCCAGTAGCAGTATGGGGACACCTCTTTGCAAAATTTCACAAATATAATAACAGACTCAATATTATAATACAAAATGCTGTTTTTTTTTAAATTTTGGTTTCCAAAGTGTTCAAAACAGACTCAATGTCTATTTGGTTTATTCTAACAATGAGGCGTTATGGTTTAAACAGTATACATAAATTTTGAACTCTATTGTAGAGACTTTGGTGCACCCTTACTAGTCTTTATTACATATTATAACATGCATGTACTTACGTATCTGCTTATGTTTTTATAAACAAACATGTATGTACATAGGTACAATATTAATATTAAGAGCTCATTTTTTGAGTGACTTTCTTTTTCACATCTTCGAAAGTTGTTAGCCTGTTTTTCAGTTGAAAAAAAAGGTTGACTCAGAATGACAAACCCTAATATATATATTTATGTATTAACGTACATGTAGATGTCAGCAACGTAGTCCATGATATTTTGGCCTTATACATATGTACGTGTGCACATACATACATATGTATGTATACTATATGGAATAACAATATACAACGGTAGCCTAATACTCGATAAAATCTCTAGGTGGTGGTGTTTCCAAAAATAATTTAGCACTGAGAGTGCATATTGTGACTGAATTTTCGCAGTAAAAACATTCTGTAAAAATATTCAAATTCATGTACATTAATTATTGCTGAAATCAGAAGAAGTCGAACGGGCGCTAAGTGAACACACACGACACCGAGACGAACGAAAAAAACTGGGAAATAGTGCAAACAATAATATAATTTGTAAAAATATTCAAATATTAAGTTAATTTGTACCGAACAAAAATGGTTTACGAAAGTGGATTTACTACCCGTAGGACCTATACTAGCAGGCCTATCATTAGCTCATATGCTGTATCGGTAAGCTTTCTCCAATTATTAATAGAGTTATACATAAATTGTGAAGTTATATACTGTCTATATTCCTTAACTGCTTTCAATTCGTGAGTTAAAATGTAGTATGATGCGCGTCGTTTAAAATACATATGTATGTATGTGCATTCAAATATTTGTGCTAATCCATTCAAAAGTTATTTAAATAAAGCATGGGAACGTGTGCAAAGCTACACAACACGAATATTAATGATTACCATGCTCTCACTAATTAAAATATATATAAGCGATTTTGAAAATATTTGGAAGCACATTTTTATTTCGAATATAAAACTCTAATCGTAGAGCCCTTTGATAAACTTTAATTGTAGGCCATTCAAAAGTATAAATATGACTATTTTATAAATATTGAAACCAAATGTATTTATTTGATTTAATTTTCAATGATGAACGACAAGAGGAGAATTGAAACAAGTTTGAAAAAAGTTACATTTCGCAAGTTTCGTAAATCCCAGGGTTACTAATACCAAAAATATTGTGAATTAATATAAATGGTGATTTATGAATATCGCATCAATAAATTATATTTCATTATCCATGTACTTATGTTTTATTTCGGTTTATTGTAAGAAGGAACATGTCAAACTTAAAACAAGATTTCTGAATTAGGACATCATTATATTCGAAAGTTTTCCGAATGAATTTTTTAATCACGTACTCGTATTCACATACTTCCACACGACAACACATAGTATACGTGTAGCATTTCATACATTGTATATTCTTAAAATTATAGAATAATAACTGTTTGACTTTAAATGTTATAAATTTATTGAAATAATTTGTATTATACGTTATATTATACAAAGGGTATGGTAATCGAGAAATTTTCTCAATCATCTGATTAACACTCGATTATTGCATTGTAGTATATTATATATCAACATACCTATATGAACTAACATACATATAGTTTAACGTCTGTTTTTATGCATAAACAATTCGGTAAGTTTTTATCTGTATTATGTAGTATAACTAAAACTTATTACTTACATTCTTATATTATATGACGACACATTTACACTTATGTTAGTATGTAAGTATATAATAATTATATATACTATATTCGTTTAGGGGTTAGATAAACTTTTTTACATGAAGTAAAATAACCTGTTACTAAGATATATGTACATACAAAGACCTATGTATTAGTAATCTATTGATTTCAAAAAAAAAGTTAAATGTAAAATTTTTAAGTATTCTTCAGCGTAAGTCACTAGAAAAAAGCAAGAACAATGCAATAGTTTAAATTTTCATATCTGCAAAAGTGTTTTGCTGGAGGCTGAGTTCCTATCGATTATTAAAATAGATGCGCGCGCATATAAATTTACAATTTAAAAATATCTTACAAATTCCATAGAAATATAAACAAACAGCTTCACTGTTTCTTACTCATGTGACGTAAATATTCAACAAGACTATTTATACATACTCACTCATGCCAATATATGTATGTATGTTTGTATTGTTTAGCTTTAAGGAAATGAAAGATCATTTATACACACATGTTTTTGTATTATCAAAATAATACATATGTAAGAATGTACGAAAGGCCGGCCAGATACAATTTACCACCCGAGACAAATGTCAAGTTCTGCGGCCCTTGAAAAAAAACGTTAAACGTTATGGGAAAACGGAAAACGTTATTTTAATAAATATACGCACTCAACATACATACATATATATTCTTACTAAGGTTTTCAACTACAGTAAGTTGAATTAATGTTGAAGCAATACAACTTCAGATCAGTCCTCTTTTACGAACGTTTTACGAACTTCAATTAATTTCAGTCGAAGTTTTATTGATTTTATATAAAGATTTGATAGATAATTAAACAGCTGAAAATTTTTAAACGAAAACAAAAACAATTCAATTGAATTATTGCTCACTCAAAGGTGAATTATTGTTAAATTTTATTCATATTATGATAACAAAAAGGTTGAAGCCAAAGTGAAGCTTTCATGATCAGTGAAATCCATATGAAAAAGATTTTTAAATATTATGATCATATTTGTACGTAGTGGATAAAACAAAAATGACTGAAGAGCAGCAAAACGTTTCGAAGACTTAATTTTACTCAAAATTATATTCCTGAGAATTATAGATTGTACCATTTCTTTATGTTCGAAATACTTCTATTAATGTTACATTTGCTGTCTCCAAATTGTAGCTTGTATCGTCTACCTTCGGGATATTTCTATAGAAATAACTCAACAAACTTTTCATCTTTATACAAAGTAACTATGTATGTATAAATGTACATATATAACGCCCTCAGATCAACCAAACACTTTTTTGGAATTAAGAAATTCATTTTTTTTCCAGTCGAAATTTCATTGATTTTGTCAATCCTAAAAATGAAGATTTGACCGATAATTAAAACTCTGAAATTTTTTTTATGATAAATAAAAACAATTCAATTCAGTTATTGCTCAAGTAAAGGTAAATAATTATTAAATGGACATTAGTTTTGATTTATATTTCCATGACAAAAATATGAGTTTGGGTTGGCACAGACTACGATATTTAAAATTGTTAATAAGATTTTAAATATGTATTATGATCATACTATTTGTCCGTAGTGGATAAAATTTCGGTATTTTTGTCCATAAGCTCAACAAATTTCCATATTTCTAAGTATTTGTACAAATTAACCGTTAAAAAAATTTGTAAATGACAAGTTCATTACTTTTTTATTGACAGATTTTTGTATTAGTCATTTTCAAAATTAAACCTCAAGTGTAATCCCTTGGATTCTTAAATTTTCGGCATTATTAGTAAAAAATATGTTCACTGTGGCATAACCAATATCAATATTGTGCTCACTCAAAACAGTATTATCCACTTTAGACTACACATTTGCGGCGACACACTCGTTCAATTGCACTTTAATCTGATGAATATAACTGACTTTACCAGAACTTTGTTTAATTATACATATGTATATCATTTCGCGGTCAAATTTAATTAGGAATGTTTATTGTCATTCGAAAGAACATTCTTTGCTATTTTTTCACGAAGATTATAACTTTTAAAATGTTGCCCGCGGCTACGTCCCAGATGGTTCATCCGTTGAGTTAAATTTTGGATGACTCGTTCGAGCATTTCGACTGGTAACTGGCGAATGACACGAGTGATGTTTAGCTACAAGGCCTGAATCACTGTGATATCATACGATCTTGGTGGCCAATCGACCGACCCAAACTGTGTAATTATCTGCTCACTGAAATGTTCTCTCAATAAATCCATTGATTGATGCGATGTGTAGGAAATGGCGTCGTTTTGTTGAAACCAAATGTCACCGAGATTGCGAGCATCAATTTCAGGCATCAAATATTCGATTATCATGCTCACCCACAAACCACACTAAACCATTGTTCTTTTTGGATTAAGTGGCGGCTCTTCTTCTCTCAGATTGCGCTTCATCCGAAATGAGGCAATTTTGCTTGTTTACATACGCATTGAGCCAGAAATGAACCTCATTGCTGAACCAAATTTGATTCGAAAACGACGCCGAATCGACTCTTCAAGGTCGAAAAAAGTAACTTACCCCGATCATGCATTATTTATACTTTTGTAGCATGTTGCTGCAGAGTGCAATAGTTTTGTTCACTGCTGCTTGCATAACCGAAAACTAATCGAGATAAGTGTGTATGGAGTTATATATACATATATAGTATATAAATGATCAGGATGACATAACGAGTTGAATATTGACTGCCTGTCTGTCCGTCCGTGCAAGCGATAACCTGAGTAAAAATTGAGGTATTTTAATGAAACTTGGTACACGCGTTCTTTGCAAATGAGGACGAGTACGTAGATGGACGTATTCGGACAAGGCTACGCCAACAAAATGACATTAATCGAAAACGTATAAAACGCCATAACTGAGCACTAAGCTAAGATACAAAACTGTTATTTGGTACAGAGAATTGATGTAGCCAGAAACACCTGTGGGCAAGAGATTTAAAAAATATGGGCATGGCTCTGCCCGTCTAAGAGGTTGTATGTATTAGTATGCCATGTAAGCACTTAAACCGACACTATAAAATTTATGAAATCGGGGATAACACTAAACGTGTTAAAAGTGTCATAAATCAACAAATAAATACGCTAGAGATATTAATATTTGCATCTGAGAACTTTATTGGAGCTGGGAACAAAAATGAACATGGCATAGTGTCTTCAATTATCTCAAAATCTTTTCCACGGTGCAGTTGTTTGAGTTTGCTGAATAGCCAGAAGGCGCACGGAGCTAAATCAGGTCATATGGCGGCACGATATTGGTAGAAAATTTGGCGAAAAACTCGCGAAAAATTATAGCAGTATGCAAATGTACTACATTATCGTGGTGTAAAAACCAAGAGTTGTCGACTCTTATTCCGGCTTATTTTACGAATAGCCTCGTACAAACTACACAAACCATTATTATATAAATTATTATTCAAATAGTATTCCTTGTTAACAGTTTGGAAGGTCGAAAGGAATGTGGAGTGCACTACACTTTGATAATCGAAGAAAACTGTCAATATAACCATTTGCTTTGACATGGTTTTTTCGGATTCGGCTTACCTTTCGGCTTTCAATCTATACGGATGTGTCTTGATGCGTTCCGTAAAAACTTACAAAAAAAAAATAAACAAAGATTGAAAAAAATGCATTAAGTGCAAGCGTTAGGCAATAACGCCGAAAGTGTTAATCAAAACATAGAAACACCAAATATTTAACATTTTACAAGCAATAAACATAATAAAATAACAAATAAGTGCGAAAAAAACAATAAAAGAAACAAAAAACATCAGCGCTCTGCAGTCCCACCAACAAGGCCTACTTTAGCTTTGTCGAGGTGCGAATTCAGTTCCTGCCAACAAAGAAGTCAACGGTGAGAAGGATGAGTCATCGCAGCGACCAACTGAGCGGCATCATAAGCAGAGCTTACAGACAGCAAAAGCTGCAGAGAACGGAATTAAACAACTGCCAGCTGCAAACGTAACCACACCAACAAGTAAGCAGGTACCAGAAAGCGCGGAGGCAGCGAAGAAAAACATAACCCCAGGTGAGAATGCACCAATAAAAAAGGCTCGTCTGTACAAACTGGCATTGACCGCTACTATTATATAAAAAGGAAATTAAGTCCTTCAAAGTCAGTGGCCAATCTTAAAAAATCATTCAAGGCGGCACACTAATTAAGAATAAATCTGAAGTGTTACATGGCAACAGATTTGCCTTACTAAGCAATGGTTCGGACGACGATGCGAACGGTACCACCACAGTTGTGAATGTCAAGCCACCTCGAATATATTTTCATATAGTGCCTTTAAAAAAGGCAATATGGACGAAATAAAAATTTAGTCCTACACTGAAAAAAGTTTTATGGAAATTGTTATATTTTTGTCGAATAAAAACAAGAACTATCAACTGAAGAGTTCTAAGGGCCTAGTTGTTGTAATTAAGGGTATAAAGTCCGCCGTAGTGAAGTCAAATAAGCATTGGAAGAATGCGGTTTTGATATTAAAACTGTTGTAAATATATTTAATAGAAACACAGTACCACAGCCAGTGTTTAAAATTTAATCAACTTAAAAAAATGAAACATATCCAATATTCACAAATTCAAATGCTGCAAAATTTATTAAGTAGAAAAAGAGCGTACTAAATATCTGTTTATGGAAAGCTAACGGTGTTTATATCAGAAATTCATCTAACAAATAAAAATAATTTTAATGTTGGTTAAAAATCGGTTAAACCACTATGCTCTATAAGCTCATGCTACAGCACAGTTACAAGCTACAACAATATCCCTAAAAAATCGGGGTTACTTAAGCCTTACGGCTATATACTGTCAACATCGTTTTAAAATTACAGACAGGGAATTAGTACAGACTTATCATCTGATCATTAACGTTCATAAAGTTATATGAACAGCCCATGATATTTGAGCCAAAAGTTTATCTAATATCTCATGAAACTAACTGGTTGAAGTATAGAAAATATATTAGCAGCCACATCAATATTGATTGCAAAGTAAATACAGGAAGAGACATTGATGAAAGTATACGAAAATTTAATGATGTAATAACTAATGCAGATGTATTGGGAACAAAAAGAAACAATAAACCAGTTGGTTTTAGAAAGATCATAATTAATGAAATAGAAAAACTTGTAAATGAGAAAAGGCGAGCTAGACGTGAATGGCAGTTAAATCGCTCCCTTTCAACTCTACTTCAACGGAAATCTGCATAACAAAGAAACTGTGTCCAAATTCTAGCAAGCAAAACTCTCTAAAAGTCTTTTAAGCCATCAGTAGATTCCAACATACCTCTAAGACAGTTGAATGGTATTTGGGCACGTAGTCATGAGGAAAAGGCGAATTGCTTTGCAAATCTCCTAGAAAAGGTATTTCAACCTACTTACCCAAAGAACATCTTTAAGCTGCCAACTTTGCCCAATAGCGCTAACGAGTCACATGTGTATATTAGGACTTCTACTTCCGAAATTACTAGAATCATAAAAGAGCTAAATTCGAAAAAGGCATAAGGACACGATAATATTACTCCAAAAATGATAACTGGGTTCCCAGATATTGCTATAGTGGTGCTCTCCTGGCTTTTTAATGCAATTCTTGGTTTCGGAGACTATCTAATTTCGTGCAAAAAGTCGCAGATCATCATGATAGATAAATCTGGGAAAGACTTAACACAGCCGTCTTTCTATAGAAAAGTGTTACTATCAAAGATTACTCCTTTCCTCCACGAAAATAATATAATACCAACGTACCAATTCGGTTTTCGTGCTAAGCATGGCACTGTAGAGCAAGTAAATAGAATTACCAATGAAGTCAGGAAAGCATTCGAGTCCAGAGAGTACTGTTCAGCTATTTTTCTAGATGTAGCTCAGGCGTTCGATAAGATCTGGCATGAAGACCTTATATGGAAAATCAAAAACGTTTTACCTTACGAATTGCATAAGACATTGGGGTCATATTTAAGAAACAAGAAATTTACAGTTAAAGTAGCAGATTTCATATCAGAAGAACGAGTAATAAGGTCTGTTTTACCTCAGGATAGGGTGCAAGGTCCAACTCTGTACATAATATATACAGCAGACATTTCAACAGATATTAACGTATTGACAACTACTTTCGAGGATGACTTAGCTCTAGCAAGCATATAACTTGCATGAAGTTAAGAGCGGCAGATTTAAATTGACTTTTAAACAAAAATTCTAAACTTAGTCTAGACAACAAAGTCCTGTTATACAATGCAATCTTAAAAATACCAATTTGGATCTATGGCATTCAACTGTAGGGTACGACTTGTGCAACCAACATTGATATAATACAAAAGTTTCAATCTAAAATGTTTAGAACAATCACGTGTGCACCATGGTACATGCGTAATGAAAACATTCATAAAAGCTCAACCACATTCTTGAGCTTGTTTAGTTTTAAATAGATTTAAGATTTGAGTGCTTATTGTTTGGCTTTATCAAGCACATCCAATGAATATAGTAGAAAAATTGAAAAAAAAACTGAGTGAAATTTTTTTCGGAGAAACACTTTATGTACTTGAGAAGGAGAAAATACTTAAGTGCAAATGGCAAAATCCGCTGAAAATTCCTTCAATTATCGGTATTTATAAATTATAATTTATTTTAATGTGTGGACCTCCTATATTTTACCCGAAAATATCGGTTAACCTTCAAGGATACTTTAATGAAATTCAAAGAACATATTTTCCTGAAGTGACCGTTTGTGCCAAAAAAAGGTAAAATCCAGACGAACTTTCTTCTAGCTTTTATATCGGAATAGAAATTTCTAAAAAATCTGGAATATATGTATTTCAAATAAATTAGCTTAAATTAGTATATTTTTATTATGATGTTGTGTCCAAAGAAGTTCAAAGATGCTAGAACCCTTACAGTTAAAGTTAGTGACTTTTCTGATTATCGTGTGGGGCTAGTTCATCAATTAGGCGACGGCAAATTTCACGAGTTACTCGAAAATTTTGAACAAAGGTATTCTCGCTCAAAGAAAATGGATTGTTATCGTCGCGAAAACATTTTAAATGCCGCGCGAGTTAATTTTTACATGAAGTAAAAATGAGTCAAAAGAATATATTTTGAGCTGCACCGAAATGTGTACTCTTTATTTATACTCTTAAGACTGACTTAATGCATGGTTCTTACTTCTATTTATTCTAACTAGTATGTTTACTTATTACTAGTTGATAGTTTCTTAAGATACAGATTATATTATTTGTTTAGGTTTGTTTACATATATATTGCTTGCTTAAATACAATTGCTTTGTTTTAAGATAAGGTTGTGTGGTGTTCAAGCTAAATGTTGTTTTTATACTTGTTTGTTTAGGATTGTTTGTTGTAGTGAAAGTGCATTTCATTTGTTCCAACTCAAAGTTGTTTCTGCATTCTGTTTACTGAAACAAAAGGTTGTTTTGACGTTTGTTACTATTATAAGAAATACATTCCTTGACTCGCGCGATTCTTGTTCTCACAATTTTACTCTTCGTTTAACAATAATAACAAAAGTAAACTATCTTCCATTTTCACAAAAAGATGCACAATCAGATATTTAATTCATTTCAAATTTTGACAAATTAGAAATATGTTGAATTTGTCAAGTGCACAGAATAGGGGTGTATGCATATATAAAATTGCTGGAATTTCGATACTCTAGTTGACAGTTTACCCCTTAAGGTATTTCCCTGGCTTTAATTCCTGCAAGTTGCAGAGTACAAAATGTTCGGTTGCAGCCTTTCCTTACTTGTTTCCATTACTTTTGGAAGAATAGATATGTAGATATTATTGATATTTGGCGATAGCCCTCGGTAGGTTTATTGGATCTTGGGATGGCGATAATGAGACTTATTTTCCAATCTTGAGGACTTATGCTCTTTTTAAATATTACATTATATAGTTTGCATAGTTTTTCTTCAGTAATGGATATTGTCTAGGCTTGGTGTTTTGCCTTTCAAAGTGGGTAGGCAGGCATTAAGTTGAAGTGTTGAAAACGGTAGTTCAATTTACTTTGCTTCTTTATTTATATAATATTATAAATTGTAAAGACTGGATTAATGTAACTACTTTTGTTGTTTACGAATTCATTGTTAAAGTTACTATTTTTGAGTAATAATTTCATCAAGTGATGAAACGGTGATATTATGGGAGTTTTTGATTACCTAAACATTTTTTAGAGAGAAATGATCATGAAGTATATTTACCTTGCTCCAGAGAGTTTCAGATGGAGTTTGATAATTAATACCTTTGGCAAATTTGAATGCGTTGCATTTTGAAATTTTATCATCTCTTTTAAATATTACATTAGTTTTTTATACTACAAGATTTGCCAAAAATTAGCTTTTTAAAATCTAAGCTGTGTTAGTGTGCGTTCCATAAGTAGAGCGTCGGTGATAATTGGATTTGGTGAGCGGTATAGACGGCTCGTTATATTTTTCTTGGTATTGTTGATGCTGCAGATTGGTTGCTTCGGGTTTAATCGTCTCTCCAATGATTTTTGGTAGGACGCCCAAGCAGCTTATTTAAGGTTATACCTTAATTGGTAGTTTATATTCTGTCTCCAATTGTGTCCAAATGGTGATATATAAATGGGGAGCTGATCGCTACCTTGTGGTTCATCGAAAGCTTTCCAAGTGATCGGATTGTTAAGAGGTGGATTTCAAATGCATAAAACAATGTGTTTGTGTGGAACGAGTTAAAAAATGTGTCGGGAATTTATCATTAAGTACAATAAGATTGTTATTTTGTACAAAATCGGTAATGATTTTGTTAAAGTGTAATGAGCACCACAAATGACTAGTAGTAGAGTAGAATGATTTTAATTACTAAAGATATTTAGTAGGTCAATTTCATTTGGATTTTCTGTTGGCGATATATAAGCGTTATTTAAAGTAAATTTAACATTGGATTTAATGGTAGCAGTGACTGTCAGAGTGATTATATTTGAGTTGTATATTTAGTTGAGATTTAAATGTTCCCGTGAATTCTGAATTAATGAAGGAACTCCCCTTTTAGCAGTTGAGTTGGATTCTATATCTTAATGAGTTTCTTAAAGAGCTATTTTGTAAAACTGGTTTTCATTTCTTAGCAAACGTCATTGTAATTGTTGTAGTAATCATTAAGATTCCGCTGTAGAATCTTAAGTACCATATTGGGGCACTGAGTGGTAGATAAACACAATTGATTTGCTGGTAAGGGTTAATGTTTGTTGTAGCGTTGAGAGTGAAGCGAATGAAAGAAAATAAGGAGAATTAAGAAATAGGTGTGAACTGTTCAGCAGTCAATTATTCGATGAACGAAATGTTTTACGACTAGCTATAAAGTTTTCGATTTGGTATTAATATCTGTACACATTTGGGGGACATGGAAATAATATGAATTAAACCATCGGCAGTACCAACTTCTACAGATCGTGTCCAGAAACTCGCGTATCGTTTTACCTGAGCTATCCCCAGAACGGATGAACAGACAGAGGTCCCGCATACCTTTTCGTAATCCTAAAATTTAGATACACTACGTGGGATGATTTTTAACAGGAAAACTTTGTCCGTGTGTTACACTTAAAACTTAAAAAATATTATATATAGAGCACTTAGCTTAATTAGAATACTGTCAATAATGTAAATGAAATAACACAACAACAAATGAAAGAATTTTCAGCATAATGATTCCTCCTGTTCAGGAAGGCCAAAGGTGCGGTAACGCATGTGGGGTGAAAATAAGGCGCTTCATCTGTTGACCGATTTAAAAAATAAGTTTCAGCGATATACATATGTATATATTTAAAGTTTATATTTTACTCTGTATATATTAAGTTGAAAAAATTTGTGAAAATATATGCGGTAGAAAGTTTAATTTATTTTATATTTATAGTTACTATACCGTTATATATACATAATCAAGTATACAAATACAGTATGTGTATTCCGAAAAACAGTTTATTTATTTAATTATTCATACATTTTTAAAGTTTTGAATAGGTGCGTACAAGCGTCAAATTTTTGAATTTTAATGCTAATTTGATTTCCGTCTCATAACTTGTCAAGATACGACCGATTTATTAGTTTCATAGTTTGCTAAAACCCATGGAAAATAATATAAACATAACATAGCTAAGTTTCCTCATTTTATGGTACGTTTTGATCTTAAAGCACTGGTTAAGATAATAAGCTTCATTGTATATAGTACATTTTGTGGTTGTTCCCATCCTCTCATTACTTTTTTTAATTTTTTATACTACATACAAAACAAAATATTTATTTTGACTTTGAAATTCATTGTGTGGGCTTTGCAGAGCAAAACGCCAATTGACTGGGAGAAATGCCCTTATGTTCCACGACCCTCGCTTGTTTCGGACCCCGTTACGGCTTTTGGGACTTATCGCTCCGATCGAGCTCAGCGAAAAAGCTCCATACTTGACCCGATTAATCGTGCTGCCATTAAGCCAAATTATCACATATTACATGAGCCTATTAAGCCTTACGTGCCGGCCAGAGATCAAAATAGAGAACGTATTTTAAATATGGTTCGTCAACACATTGACACCGTCGAAGCTGGAGGAAATACAGCAGCTCGGACATCCCGTGACAGTCTAGATACAGTGTTGCCACGATTACATCGTGCCGTATCGGAAAGCTTGCCTATAAAGCGAGAGATTTTCCGAAATGAGCGTTCTGGTGCTACAGTCACGAAATATTACTATTAAAATGAAATGATATATTGTATTAGTTTTGTGAATAATTCGGTATCTACTTAATTCACTTTTTGACATTTTAAAAGTACAATCAAAGAAAATATACGAATTTATAAGTCCTTAGAGGCTTTCAAAAATATGCGGTTGTTTTGAATTAAATATCAATACTTCCATTTTCGTAAAAAAAAATCTCAAGCAAAGTTAGTTAAAACGATTTTAATATAAAGACAAGGCACTAAAAATATAAATTAACCTTAGCAACTAAGGCAGTAACACATAAAAAAATGTATAGTTTTGGCTTATTTAGAAAATCAAACATGTTTCAATTTTCTTTTTTTATCCTCAGATATGAACTTAGTTAATAACTGTTTTAATCTATATATTAAAAATTATTTAGTTGAACTTTATTTCAGTAAAATATTGAATATATTTAAATAATAGTTTCCATATGCATTGATACTACATATATTTTTATACGTATTTAACTAATATGTACGTAAGTGAAAATAGTTTAAAAAGGAATAGTAGATTTAATCTGTTTGAATTTGCCACCCACATTCGCAGACTCCACGTTTGGACTTATGCACTGAAAGGCCAGGTACTCATCGTCAGAGAGCTTCTAATGACTATTCATACTCTTACAAGTCGAACGTTGAAAAGAACTCATACGACTCTAATAATCCCTATGCAAGACCTGAACGCTCTACGTACTCATCTACTGTTGAGTCATCATCTCGTTTTGGTCCAGGAGGATCGTACAATTACAGCACCGAAAGGACCAGCACCACAGGAGCTGGACCAGGTGGCTACAGTTATTCATCAACAACTTCTGGTAATCTTCCTGGTGGCACCAGATACCGACATTTTTCATATCATGTCTAAATGGGATTCGGTTTTTAAAAAATTAAGTATTGATAAATATTCAATTTACCCCAGCACTTTAATTTCTAACTAATATACTACATTTACAACCAAACTCAGTAATAAATTTGTCTAAAACACACTCATCTAAAATATATTACAATGGAATTTTATAAAATACAGAAAAAAAAATTGCATGAGTGTGTCTTTTTTTATACTATTAATGCATATACTTCATTATTGCACTTTTACTTACTTAGCCAAATTACTTATAAAATCTCAAAATATCAGTTATATTTAAAAATAAAAATGTATTTATTAACAACACCAAAAAAAAAAAATTTAAAAATAACATTTTTAATGTAAACATAACCCCAACTCCAATAAAAAAATTTTATTAAATATACCCCATATATATGTACTTGTGATATCTTCCAAACAAAAATAAAATCAACCATATTATATATTAACAAAAAATATTAATTTTCTTTAATTTTAAGTTGGAAATTAAAATCATAAGAACAATATAAAAGTTAGGAGGACGTTAATGCGATATTCATGAATCTGCGTGTTTACAAGTATAAATTGCGAATACCAACTGCATAATGTGTTTAATAATATCCTATAATAGTTGGTCCTTTATTCAAACTATTGGCATATAAGTAAACTGAATTAATTCATAAACTGCATATGTATATCCAAATGCATATGATAACACAAATTTGACAACTTATAAAACTACTCAACAAATCTGAGATTTGCGACGGATGTACTAAGAGGACTAAGAAATTGAGGTGTTCTGATTACGCATTTGAATTCAAACATTTTCCATCATGTTCAGCTATTTTGATCCCTGCGTACATCCCTTGACTACAACATATATCCTTCGAATTAACAAGACAGAGCCTCTAACATCATAGCCGCAAAATGGCTGTAACTATAAACTAGTGCAAGAAAGGGCTAAGTTCGGGTGCAACCGAACATTTTATAATCTTTCAACTTGTACGAATCAAAGCCAGGGAAATACCTTAAGATGTAAAACGTCAGCAATTTTTTAAATACATATACCATATATAACTCATGCTCTAACCGATAAATTCGGCCTAATATTTGTTAGGAAAACGAAAATCATTACACGTAGTATATGGCAGTTGGGGTAGTATCGACCCGATTTCACCTATTAACTATTATTATGCAACATACTAAAAAAATTTTCCTGGGTTTTATAGACATATAGAGCAAAGTCAGTCGGATGTTTGAAAATCCTAGAAATAGTTAAATGGGGACTGGGTCAAGCTTTCGCTCAACTGTATCTATGTAAGATACAAAAATATAATTTTATGAGTGAAACGTGTTAAGTAGTTTTCAGTGAGATACTTGAGTTATATTGGCCGATCTATACACCATAAGGTCATCTGAAAGTTCGAAATTCTTTATATCAGGTATATGGGGGTTCTGGGAAGTATTGACTCGATTCAACCCATTTTTGTCACACAGAAATACCAATGTCAGGATAGCATTTTCTCTAAATTTCAATTGTTGATCCCATACATTGACCTAATCAAACCGTCAAATATCAACTATAGATACTGGGGTCCACATAAGCGGTACCTAATGGCTTAAACAGTTTTGTTTGGATTTGGACTATAGATATTGGGGTCCACATAAGCGGTACCTAATGGCTTAAACAGTTTTGTTTGGATTTGGACAATTTGTGGTTATAAAGTGGCATACTTTATACGAATTATTATTGCTAATTTTATCCCGCTATGTTAATTACTTCTTGATTTGTGTACTGGAAAGGAAAGAATCAAATTTAATTTATAATTGTTTCATGTGGGAAGTAGGCGTGGTTGTAGTCCGGGTTCCTCCATTTTTACATATAGGAATGTGATTTCACCAAAAAGTGGGCGTGTTTAGCTATTATTTTATTGCGCTTTTAGTAGTTTTACTGTACAGTACTGTTATATGGGGAGTGAGTGAGGCTATTTTCCGATTTCATCGATTTTCACATTGTCGGTAGGGGTTCTCATAGTATTTGTGCTATGAAAATTTATTTGCTATAGCTTTAGTGGTTTAGGCAATATGTACGTTACACTAATTAGAAGGCGGGGTTACACCCACTTTTTCAAAATATTTAGCCCACAGGTGCCCTGCGATCTTCTGTGCCAAATTACTGTTTTATATCTTAATTTAGTGTTTAGTTATGGTTCTTTATATGTTTTCGGTTAATAGAACCCGCATACCAAGTTTCATCAAGATATTTCAATTTTTATTCAAGTTTCAGCTCGCACGGACGGGAAGGCAGACAGTCACCCGGATTTACACTTTTCTCGTCCTCCAGATCATTCATATATACATATATAACTCTATATTTCTCTCGATTAGTTTTAGGAGATACATACAACCAAAAGTAAACAAAAGTATTGTACTCTGTAACAACTTGTTGCAAGGGTATAAAACAATACAAAACGCCCCATTCGGACAAGGTGTTAAAGAGTAGATTTCGTTAGGACAGAAAACAGTTTCGATGGTCAAATTAAGCCCAGTGAAAAGTAAGGTGATTAACGATAATGTGTTGCATATACAAGTACAATAAAATAGAATGTGATTTCACCCGGGCGGAGATAAGCACATCGTTCAATTTTAACATAATTTCAACTCTTCTTTTTATTCTGGTCATTTAGTTATATATAACTCTATATCTATCATATATATATATGACGATTTGTTTTGTAGAAGATAAAAAATAAGGAAGAGCTAAGGACGCGGGTGTAACCGAACATTTTATATTCTCGCAATTTGGCAGGGAAATACTCACATGATATAATATTGAAAATCTCATATAATGTATATCTTATAAATTTTCTTGTATGAATTATGTGTGGAGTGTATAAGGTTATGAAACAATACCATACGATGTGGTAACAATACCATACTACGACTAATACCAGATATGTGTCACCAAATACTAGCACTTTATCATGTGACTATTATAGTAGTTTCCTTGTAACAAGACTAGCATATTTCATTGTGGTATTTCAAAGAACTTTGTTAAAAAAGGTACTGAACTTTGATAAAAGGTTTTACTCAAAAATTCTTCAAAAGGATCAGTAAAAATTATTTAAAAAATTAGAAAATAAAATTGAAAATAACATTCTTCACACACTTTTTTCTTAAAACGATTTTATTTTTTGGCGGGTTTTTAGGTTTTTTTCTAATCTCTGTGAAGAAAATACATACATTGCATTATTTGAAATAACACACATTACTTTCTCCCTTACACACTTCTAGATATTTATTGTCGACAATTTTTATACCCTGAACAGGGTATATTAAGTTTGTCACGAAGTTTGTAACACCCAGAAGGAAGCGTCGGAGACCCTATAAAGTATATATATAAATGATCAGTATATTGAGCTGAGTCGATTTAGCCAAGTTCGTCTGTCTGTCTGTATATATGTATACGAACTAGTCCCAAGATATTGTTTTGAAATTTTGCAAACGTCATTTTCTCTTAAGAAGCTGCTTTTGTCGGAACTGCCGATATCGGACCACTATAACATATAGCTGCCATACAAACTGAACGATCGGAATCAAGTTCTTGTATGGAAAACTTTCACATTTGACAATGTATCTTCACAAAAGTTGGCACAGGCTATTTTCTAAGATAATAAAGTAATATTTGAAGAAATTGTGCAGATCGGCTTACTATAGCATATAGCTGCCATACAAACTGAACGATCGGAATCTAGTGCTGGTATGGAAAACTTTTGCATTTGACAAGATATATTCACGAAATTTGGTACAAATTATTTTCTGAGGCAACAATGTAATCTCCGAAGAATTCAGATCGGTTAACTATAGCATTTAGCTTCCATACAAACTGGACACATAGTTACTAAAAGAAATGCACCTGTGAAGGGCATATTAGCTTCGGTGCAGCCGAAGTTAAGGTTTTTTCTTGTTTGAAATATTTATTGCCTATGAAACAGATACTAATATGTATAACCGTAGTATTGACGCGATTTGAACAAGTTTTGGCATAGGGGCACACTGTCATCACAAAATTAAACTAAATTGAGATTATGTAAAAAAGGTGTAAATACCAATATTGTAGATGTGCTGTAGTCTTTGTGCGACCACCTATAGAAACTGAACAAGGCTAACATTGATCAAATGTTAACAAAAGAAAATTTCTGAGATATCACTGCGGGCATAACTTTTTTATAACTCTTGATTCTGTAATCACTTTTCCGTTGTGTGTTGTATTCGTATCAGAGTTTTCTGTAAACCGGGAGCAACTGACTTGCTGACATGGTCTTGCCGTGTTCAAGAAATTATGGATAATGTAGGAAAATGATTAGAAGTTCAGCGAAATCTAATGCGTCTCTTTGGTGACCGTATAGATGAGTTAAAATCGGTCAACATCCGTATATCCCAGGTTCAGATGACTCCGGTGAACTTAATGTAATAAACATTGTGTTGTTGACATCGCCTATGTTCTGTCACCTATAGTTGAGCCTATCGTCGGGAAGTAGATAGGCTTAAGTTGATCGACCGAAATCGTTGCGGTTTCGCTTCTGACATTTCGAAGAAATGTTTTTCATGCCTTGACATAAAGTCCTTCATACGGTGAAACGAATGTGTGGTGTGGAGCGCCGCGACGAACATGTCGCTTGTTCCTTAAAAATGAATGTGTTTCTCTGACCACATCGGACGGTGGGTCAAAATTCTGCGAAATAGTTTCTCAAGCGGTCTGCCATATTGGATGGTGAACAACCAGATCGTGACGAAGGAGCAAAGCGTTCTCCATAAACGAGATCGTAGCCTTCAAGAAACTGTGAGGACTTTCCACCATATCATTCGACTGCGGATGATAAGTGGTGATGTGTGTGTATTTACTACCGAGGAGACGAGCGAAAGCATTAAAAATCCATACCATCCGATAAGGTTATTTGGCTGTCAATACACGGAAATTGAAAGTCGTCTAGTCCCCATGTCACCTCGTTGATAAATCATGAACGGGTATTCGAAGAGACCGAATGGTGATATAATTGCACTTTTTTTGACACCTTCTTTAGTGACAGACATGTGAAAAAACTTAGCCTAGACAACAAAGTGCTTTTACATAATGCGGTCATAAAGCCGATTTGGATGTATGACATTCAACTGTGGGCTACGACCTGTGCAACAAATATTGATATAATACGAAGGTTCCAATTAAAAATGCTTAGAACAATCACGTGTTCACATGCGTAACCAAAATATCCAAAAAACCATGGCATCCTTATGGTAAAGAAAGAAGTAGAAGATAGCAGAATTGAATATATATCTAAACTCCCAGATCACCAAACCCTAAGGCTAATGCTTTGGTACATTCCTGCGATCAAACACGCCTTAAAAGAAGAGATATACCTGCGTATTAAACAGCAACGTATCACCAAAACAGCTCAATCACTTGCTTGAACCTGTCTAGTTTTTAAATAGAGTTAAGATTTTATAACTTATTGTTAGGCTGTAAAAAAAGCAAATCCTATAAATAAAATAATATTGAAAATAAAAAGATATTTGAAAGCGCGCACGAGATCAATGGTTGAAAATATTGTTTTGCCGGTTAAGTTTGTCGAAAACAAGTCTTACTTATGTCTGATGCTGCGTCTTATGTTTTGTTGGCTGACAGATTGCAGACAGCTTTAGCCTATCTGGCCATATAGGGCCGATGAGCAGTACTTCAATTTCTAAAAGTGTATTGGTTACTGATAACTAACATGCAACTTTTAGTCCAATTATCGGGTGTACGTACGTATTAATCGTATATCCATTTGCTGCTGTGAGATAATAGTTGACTCGTTTTCGTTATGGTAGTAATTTCGTCTGAAATTCCGGTGAGATGAAATTGTCCCTCAAGTTGGGCGAACCACGAAGCCGGTAATCGCAAGTGAAGGGCTGATACCGTAAATTGGTAAATACGTAGGTTTTGATAAACACTTTGGAACGGTCTTGTACTGTCAGCCACTTGCCTGTCCACGCTATCTGGCATAGCGGTTGTACTGAAAATTTATTAACCTCCAATTATCCTCCAATCAACAATCAAAGTATGCACAAATTGACTTTAGTCTAAGTTTTTTTTAGTAAAACTAGAAAGACTTTTTAAATTAAATTTGGCGCGAATACCCATTCGTCAAATTTTTTTCTGGGATGGAAATTATTCAACAAAGAATTTCCATTTAATTTTGTGTGCGAAATCAAATTTGCCGGAAAAGGCCTTCCGTGATAATTGTTTGCTGCGAGCAAGTGTTTTTGATTGATAAAAATTATTCCAAGAGGGCCGTGAAGGCGTTGACGACAAACCACGACCAGAAAAATAACGCAATTGGTGCCTGAGGATGGACGATAAACGGTCATAGATCTTACTGGCATAGTTGGAATATCGGAAGGATCAGTGAATTCAACGTGAAGCACGATTGGTTCCAATTTCACGAAATTTTTTCGAAAAACAGCGTCGCGTTAACGTCCGTGAAACAATGTTTTCCCACTACCAGGATGTCATGAAACATATATAAACTGGCGGTGAGTCCTGAGTCTGTACCTACGACCTAGATCACAGACGATCAATCGGCCGAATATAGTAGCAAAGATGAGCAGAAGCCGCAAACAACACGTCAAAACAGGTCAATAATCATGGTTATATTGACAGTTTTCTGCGATTACACGGTGTTCCGCACTCTGAATACTTTTGGACTGGAAGTAATTCATAAAAGGAGAACGGAATTATGGGTCGACAACTCTTGGTTTTTGCACCATGATAACACAGGTCCACAAAAAAAATCGATGAAAGGTTCCTTTGACCAAACATGGTGTATTACATGTATTTTGGGCCGCAGAAACCGAATCTGAAGTCCGTTTTGCTCCATCACGTCAGGATTTTTTTCTAACCTCAAAATATATGTCGGATTTTACTTGACAGAAAAAAATTTAAAAATATTAACGGACTTAGCTTAATTTTGGGATAGAGGGGTTTTGAGGGGTCCTTGCTTACGAAATTAAAGACAAATTTTCAAAATACAATATGGCGGATCCAATATGGCCGTAAAAATTTTCAAAAAATTCTTCAATTTTTAAGAAATTCTTCAATTTTTAAGAAATTCTTCAATTTTTATAAAATTTTGTAGCAAGGGATTTTCGAGGTCATTGATTTCGAAATTAAAGATACATTTTTTTTTGTTGTCGTAGATTTCTAGCAGGTGGAGATTACAATGCAAAACACATGTATTGGGGCTCACGACTAATTAATCCGAAAGGAAAGCTATATTAAACCGTTATAAATAGGCACAATAACCTTGAGATAATATCTTCTGATAAGCCGACACACTGACCTAGTGATCGTAACAAAATACCGGATTTAATTGATTTTGCTTTAATCAAAAATATAGATAAATCTTTTGATCACTCTCCTGTACTAATAAAGTTATGTGAACAACCCATATTCGTTGACCCAAAAGTAGGTGTAACATCTTTTAAAACGAATTGGCTAAAATATAAAAAATACGTTAGTAGCCACCTTAAGGTTGAGTACCAAATAAATATGGGAAGAGATATTGAGAAAAGGTATTTCAATCTAATTTGCCAAAGAACAACTTTAAGCTGTCATTCTTACCCAACACAGCCAAAGAGTCGTTCGAGTGTTTTAAGACTTCACCTTCTGAAATTATTGGAATCATAAAAGAACTTAATCCAAAAAAGTCGCCGGGTCTTGATAATATTACCATAAAATTGCTAATTGAGTTACCAATTATTGCTGTAGAAGTGCTCTCTTTGCTCCTCAATGCAGTCCTTAGTTTCCGGATACTATCCAATTTCATGGAAAAAGTCGCAAACTATCTTGATAGATAAACCTGGGAAAGACTTAACACAGCGGTCTTCATACAGACTAATCAGTCTTCTACGCTGTTTTTCTAAAATATTTGAAAAAGTATTACTATCACAGATGTCTCCTTTTCTCCACGAAAATAATATAATACCAATGCACCAATTCGGCTTTCGTGAAAAACATAGCACGATAGAGCAAGTAAATAGAATTACTAACGAAATAAGAAAAGCATTTGAGCACAGAGAGTACTGTTCAGCTATATTTCTAGACGTGGCTCAGGCGTTTGATAAGGTATGGCATGAGGGCCTTTTATATAAGATTAAAAATATTCTACCTTTAGAATTGTATAAAGCATTGGAGTCTTATTTCAATGGATAATTTATGGTGAAAGCAGGAGATTTCATATCTGATGAACGATAGCTAAGGGTATACCCCAAGCCATATATACAGCAGCTCTTCCAATAGAGTGGAGATCTCACTCCCCTTCCCCCGGCATGTACGGCGTTGAATACTTTCAGAGCAGAAGTGTTTTCGTTCATTCGGACGACATGACTTAGCCAGCATAACCGCAGTCTTTTAATTCGCTGAACTATGTCAATGTCGTCGTATATCTCATACAGTTCATTGTTCCATCGAATGCGATATTCGCCGTGGCCAACGCGCAAAGGACCATAAATCTTTCGCAGAACTTTTCTCTCGAAAACTCGTAACATCGTCTCATCAGATGTTCTCATCGGTATACTCTTGTTGAATATGGTGCCTTCTCGGTTAAGTTATGCAGCTCTAATTATTTTCGCCAAAAGTAGGTTGTAGAAGTCACACGAAAGGTAGTCGCCTTATCTGAAACCTCGTTTGGTATCGAATGGCTCGAAGAGGTTCTTCTCTATCGTGACAGAGCTTTTGGTGTTGCTCAACGTCAGTGTACACAGCCGTAATAGTTTTGAGGGGATAGCAAATTCAGATATCACGACATAAAGGCAGCTCCTTTTCGTGCTGTCGAAAGCAGCTCTGCAATCGACGAAGAGGTGGTGTGTGTCGATTTTCTCCTTACAGGTGTTTTCCAAGACTAGGCACTTGGTAAATGTCTGGTCGGTTGTGGATTTTCCTGGTCTAAAGCCAAACTGATAAGGTCCAGTCAGTTTGTTGACGGCATCCCACGGCATTTGGCGCAGATTTAGGGGTCCTTTTTGTGGGTTGGGCAGATCACACTTAAATTCAAATCGTTGGGCATGCTTTCGTCCGACCATATTCTACAAAAGGCTGATGCATGCTCCTTATCAGTTCTTCGCTCTTTTCCAAGACTTGGCGCATGGTAAGATATCTGGTCGATTGTGGATTTTCCTGGTCTATAGTCACTGATAAGGTCCAGTCAGTTTTTTGACGGTATCCCACGGCATTTGGCGCAGATTTAGGGGTTCTTTTTGTGGGTTGGGCAGATCACACTTAAATTCAAATCGTTGGGCATGCTTTCGTCCGACCATATTCTACAAAAAGGCTGATGCATGCTCCTTATCAGTTGTTCGCTGCCGTGTTTGCATTGCTCGGCCGGCAATACATCGGCCCCCGCCGATTTGTTGTTCTTCAGACGAGTAATTGCTATTCGAACTTCTTCATGGAGGTGCAATGGAACGTCTGCTCTATCGTCATCGATTCACTGCCATTCAGCAGGTTCGAGAAGTGTTCCTTCCATAATTTTAGTAAGGTCTGGTCATCTGCCACTAGATTACCTTTGGGGGTTTTGCAAAAGTATGCTCCTGTCTTGAAACCTTCTGTTAGTCGCCACATCTTATCGCAGAATTTTCGGGCAGTACCCCTGTCGGCCAGCTTGTCAAGCTCTTTCTACTCAAGCACTTCGGCCTCTCTCTTTTTTCATGTGTGCAAATGCTTCTCGCTTCCCTTTTCAGCTCTCGGTATCTCTCCCATCCCGCAAATATTGTGGTCGATCGTAACGTTACGAGGTAGGCAGTCTGCTTTCTCTCCGCAGCGACACGGCACACCTCATCGTACCAGCTGTTCTTTTGCATATTCCGAAAACCAATGGTTTCGTTTGCAGCTGCTCGTAAGGAGCTTGAAATGCCGTCCCACAGTTCCCTTATACCGAGTTGTTGACGAGTGCTCTCAGAGAGTGTTAGTACAAGTCGAGTAGATAATCATTCGACTGTCTGTTGTGATTGTAGCTTCTAGTCCACGAACCTTCCATGTCTTTGTTGAAATGCGTTTTTTGCTGCACAGAGGCAAGTGCGAATCCTGGATGCAACAAGATAGTGGTTCGAATCGATGTTAGTAAAAAACACTGGAGACGTGTCTTCCGTCTATCACAACATGATCGATCGGTTTGATGGCTTTTCGATCCGGAGGCAGCCAGATAGCTCATGGAGACTGAATTTACCAACTGTTGTGCCAAAGTTACCGAGCCCAAATCAGTGATATGTTGAAGAACTACGCATTGATGCGGATTTTGGCTAGAAGGATTTGCGCTTAATGAGATGGTACGGGTTCTTAATTAAAAGATTTATTGTATTATTAATATACGAAACTTGTTTTTTAAACATAAATTTTAAAACATTAATATTGCCGACATAGTTTACTTTTTCATTCCAAGGAGTATTAACATTGCTTAGTGCGACACAATTCTGTGGCAAATCTCACGTTTCCAACACTATATGGTATGACACAACGTGATTGGTAGCAGTGGTGATATACGACTGCGACGACATCTATTGAATGCTTATTTCACACATTTTCTGCATTAAACTGTCGCATATACCACATAGTAATATGTGTTCACAAATTTTGTTAAGATATTTTACTTATTGGCTTATATATTTCGTATAATGTCAACCTGAAGGTTGATAATCGTTATTTGAAATATATTGATATATGTGGCTTTAGTGAGATCTGTACATTAAACTTATTATCGAAATACCAGACCAGTTACTTGTAAGTGGATCCGACTCGTCATCCGTTTCCTTTATATACATACATATGTATAATATCATATTTTTCTTGATTAGTTTTAGGTGAATAAAAATACAATACTCTATTTCAATATGTTGATGTTATTTCAACTAAGCTAATTAGCTAAATATAATTCAAATGCACATACAAAATTCAATAAAAATTCTCAAATAAATTTAATTTATATTTTATATTTCAGTATCCGGTTGAACATAAGGTTTCACGTGTAAGTACTCTTATCCAATTACAAACGGGTTATAAGAAAGTTTAAAATATTATGTTTTTATTGTAAATCAAAGAATTTGTACAATTTTATTAGATATCGATATTACAAAAATAAATACCTAATTTTTTAGTTATCTACAATAGATATGAATGTAAAAAATATTTTAAACTTGTATAGGAAAACTAAATTTTCGCAGAATTATATTAAATTTATTAGATTAGTTGAAAAAACTAGAATATTTCTATAGCTGACGACCCAATATATTTACTCTGGCAAAGAAGGTAATAATTATGTAACAAAAATCGATAAGCGTTGGTATTCTTCCATTACAATGTTCATGAAACCATTTTATTCATATGAACCTCTATAACTCTATAACTAAATATATTTGTAATTGATTTACGAATGACAAATTTTTTTTCTTAAACTAAACTTAATAATTAAATTTTATGATATTTGTTATTTTCTTAAATTCTTATTAGATCATGAAACGTTATTCTTTTTAGTCTTCGCCTGCTCCTTCCAGTATTTCCTAGTTGCCGGGCTTCACGACTTTGTAACTTTCTTGCCTGTTTCGATGCCGTTCCGCGAATGACTTCTCGAGCCACTTTTATATGAAGATCACGATGTAGATGCGGATTGTGTCTGTGTCACGGGGCATTTTCAATTTTTCGTGAACTATATTTTGGAATTCTTACAACGCGATTAAGATTATATACTTTATAACAAATTTTTGCAACGCTTCGATGTATAACGGTGCAGCGCATCCTCATAGTTGAATTCCGTATGTCCAAATAGGTTTCAACGTTTGATTGTAGACTATGATTTTATTTGAAGTTGTTAAGGGTGATTTCTTGCCGATTAACCAGTTTATTTTGTTGTATTTTAGTTTTAGTTCTGAAACTTTTTTTTGTATATGCTCCTTCCAATTCAACTTTACATCCGGCGTCATAACAAGATATTTCGCCGAGGTGGAGTACGGGATTACTTCATTCCCAATATGTAAGGGGATATTCGTACCACTTATGTTAGTGGAGTTTATATGAGTAGACAACTCGTTTCAAGTACTGTGCTATTTCTGCGCCCAATCTACAATTTGATTTAGTGAAGATTGCATTTTGAGCGACGTTTCAACTTAACCTTCCTCGGTTCTTCGGGTCATATTGACCCGAATGTAAAGTTTAATTTATAATAAAAGTAGTAATATCTAATTGATTT
Source organism: Bactrocera neohumeralis (assembly GCF_024586455.1). Lineage (NCBI taxonomy): Eukaryota > Metazoa > Arthropoda > Insecta > Diptera > Tephritidae > Bactrocera > Bactrocera neohumeralis. Next base: position 6,260,783 of record NW_026089622.1, on the reverse strand, counting down.
CATAACGGCTTCGTGACAATTATTAATTATGCATTTATTGTAAATTAGTATTGTGAATTTATGCTGATGTCTGCTAAATTAAGGAAATACGCATTTTTTTGCTCTTAGGATCCTCGGGTCATTTTGACCCGAGTATGAAAAAATCCTCGGGTCAGAAATACCCGTCTTTGATGAAGTACAATGCTTTGATTCAAACATACAGCTTCTAAGACCATATTTATTATTGTTGAATATCAATTATACCCAAGTCACTAAGCGATTAATTGTTGATGGTAATCTTAGAAATATTATTTCTAAGTGGGTAGAATCATATTGCTTTCGTCGCCCTCTTACAAGCGTTGACAGTTTTTTGTTTCATTTTGTTTCATTAGTTATTTGTACTCGTCGCGTTCGGTTGTTTTTTTCAATGGCTCACAAATTGAGTGATTCCATGATTTCTCAATTTATAAACTACGATATAAGTTCTGAAGATGAAATAATAAGTGAAACAGAGAATAATTCTGATGGAAATCCTACGGACAATATTCAACCAAATTGGAACATTGGAAGTAGTACCGATGAAGTACCTCTTTCAAGATATAAGTATGACCAATAATAGTGTTAGTGAAAATGAAATGTTATCAAAAACTGGTGAATTTGTGTGGTCGAAAATCCCATTAGAAGGAAGAGGTCATTTGGGCAGCGCAAACCTAATAAAACTTACACCAGGAATTACCAGATATGCTTCTAATCGCATCAATACATTTAGAAGCGCTTTTGATTTATTTGTAAACAAACGCATAAAATCTATAGTTTTGAAACAAACAAACATGGAAGGATCTTCACGGTTTGGAAATGAATTCGATGCGATGGATGAAATAGAGTTAGATGCATATCTAGTTCTTCTTATATTTGCTGGCGTTTTCAAGTCTAACGATGAAAGCCTCGACAGCTTGTGGTCTGAAGTTTATGGACGACCTATATTTCGAGCAACAATGTCCCTAAAACGGTTCAAAAAAATTACCGCCATTTTGCGTTTTGATAAACGTTCGGATCGAGAAGCAAGGAGACAGAGTGATAAATTAGCAGCTATAAAAGATATATGGGATGAATGGGCGACACTATTGCCTACGTACTATAATCCGAATGCAAATATCACAATTGACGAACAGCTACTTTCATTCAGAGGTCGGTGTTCTTTTCACCAATATATGCCAAGTAAACCGAGTAAATACGGCATACATTTTTGGATTTTGTGTGACAGTGAAACAAGATATGTTCGTTCAATTCAATGCTATACCGGAAAACTTCAAGGAAATGCTCCGGAAAAAAATCAAGGAATGCGTGTTGTTTTAGATCTGACAGAAGGCTAACAGGGCTACAATCTGACATGTGATAATTTTTTTACATCATATGAATTAGCCGAAACACTTTTAGACTGTAAGCTTGCCGTTCTTGGAACTTTACCAGATAAAAATAAAAGAACTAGTGTTTTCATACATTTGCATTCAATTCAAAAATGGTTCTTGGAGCTTTACGCAAAATTAAATGCCAGATACCATTAGATCTTTTGGATACGAAGAACTAGTGTTTTCATCCACATTTGCATTCAATTCAAAAATGGTTCTTGTCTCATTTATTCCTAAAAGAACAAAAACGTAATTTTACTCAGTACAAACCACAATAAGATTGAAATACATGATTCAGAGCAGAAAAAACCTAAAATGATCATGGACTATAACGCAACTAAGGGAGCTGTTGATTTTCTAGACAAAATGGTTTTGGCCTATAGTTGCAAACGAATGACAAGAAGGTGGCCTGTAGCCATATTTCATAATATGATTGATATCTCATGTTTCAATGCTTACGTATTATATTGTGATACCAATCCTGATTGGAAACATAAGAGGACTGTACAAAGACGTCTGTTTTTAGAAAAACTGGGCATGGAGTTGGTCAATGATCACATTGAGCGTAGGAAAACTCTTCCTCAGACAAATGCATTGCTGGAATTAGTACAACGAGTGAAGACAGGTGTTACTGAGACAACAGCTACTTTCAGTGCACAGAGTTGTAATAAAAGAAAAAGGTGTAATGTATGTCCGTCATCAAAAGATGTCAAAACTTCGAAAATCTGTAAAAAATGTAAGAAACCCATATGTCCAAGACATTCGGAAATTATGTGCCTCTCATGTTGTCAAGAGGAACAAATGTCATAAATTGTGTCTTTTTTATTTGAATAAATATATAACATAAATAATTCCATCTTTATTTAATTTATAAAAATAACACCGGGTTTTTTCTAAATCGGGTCAATATGACCCGAAGACCTTAAGTTTGCGTAGTATTTGAGGAACCGAGGAAGGTTAATGCTTACGGGTCGTGATGATGCAGGTATCATCTGCAAATGTGGCAATTGCGCAGTTTGGCGGCGTAAGCATGTCGCTAGTAAACAAAATGTATAAGATTGGTCCCAGAACATTTCCCAGGGGTACACCGGTTTTTATTGGCTGTAACCTTGTATATTATTATCCCTGCTTGATCCTGAAGTAGCGGTTGCTCAGGTAACAGCCAACTAGATCGGTTAGATACTATGGTAAATGAAGTGATACTCTATCGAACGCCTGGGATACGTCAAGAAAAACAGATGTGCAATTCTGTTTTTTTGCATCGTATCTTCGTTTATGCTCGTTATTCTTTGAGATGTAAATCCAAATTGATGAATTTGTGTAAGTCCCTTTTCTTCAATTATGTTTTGAAGTCTTCTTATGATTACAGCTTCAAGTAGTTTGGGCCAAATAGGCAACGGGGAGATTGGACGATATGACGAAGCCAAGTGCGCTTTTGCCCTGTTTTTGTACCATAATGATTTCAGATACCTTCCCTGATAATGGGAGGTATCTGAAATTTAGTAAGTAAGCTTTGCTATTGCTTTTCGCGTTAGATTTTTTAGTACATCAGCAGTCACCAAGTCGAAGCCGAGGGCCTTTCTTAATTTATATATAGTTTTAATGATATTTTCCACTTCTTTATTTATTGCTGGTTGGATTGGATTTGGATTGGATTTGGATTCTTTCAGCTTCGGTAAAATACCATAGAACGCAAAAATTTCTCTGACAAAACTACCGCTTTTTCTTCGCACCTTTGGCCCAGGATGCGTTTGGCTTTTTGAGGGGTGTATTCAGCAATATTGGTTTCCTAATATTTTTTTATAACTTTCCAAAGGAAATAATCTATATTTTTGTTTGGCGTTATTTTCTCAATATAATTAGAAATGTTGTGGTTTGTAAATAACATTATTTTGGTGCTGAGAAGCTTAGTTAAATTGTTTAATTATGTTTTATATTGAGGAAATCGCGTAATGTGCCATTTTTTACGTAGTGTTCTCTTTTTCTTTATGAAATTTAAATTATTGGATGGATAATTAGTATAACAGTTTTTTTTTTGGTTTAGGAACAGGAGTACTTTTCCAAGCCAATTCTTGACTAGTTTTCGTAAGTGAATGAACTTCATCTTCTTAAATATCTTGAGTTGCCATATTTACTTTAGCATCAACATTTTACTAACTTTGAAATACTCCCAATCCGTTTCTATTCTATTATTCTATTAGTTAAGGTGGTATCTTTTAGATTACCATATAGGATTAGATGTACTGGCGAATGGTCCGAATTTAAGCCCAATTCATTTTCCATTGTAATGAAGGTCTTAGATATTTGTCGAGTAATAGATCAGGTCAGGTAATTTTTTTGCGTCGGAAGGCCAGTAAGTCGGCTTGCCAGTAGACATGACTTCGCATTCAATAGTCATAACAGCTTTAAATAGCTCTTGCGTTAAAATCACCTCCCATGGTGCTTTAGTATAAGTTCTGTGTACAAGTCCATTTTGATATTTTGTCTAGGTGGGCTATATATTATAGTAATACTTATTTTTCCGAAACTAGATTCACATGGTCGTGGTTTAGAATTCTGGGATATTTGTATTAATTTCTTCGTAGTGGGGAATATTATCTCTGATAATCCGATGGTTCGACCAATACGTCTTGTAGTTTTTGCCACGTGATGAGAAGGTAAGTCAGGTCTCAACCTCGTCTAACCATTATATATATTATAAAAAGTGTAATTGATATTCCTGGTTATCCTAATGAAATTAATTTGGTGAGTGACGTTTAATGTATGAATGAATTTATTTTAGTACCTAGAAAGAACGCAATCAGTTTTTATCACAAAGCGAAATATGCATTTCACACGTTGTTAATTCTGACATATGCGGTTGTAATTACCATATTGTTACCAAATTATAAGACCTCCTTTAGTTGGTATAATTTTTGTTTGAGAACTTGTCGTGGTCTTTATCGTGATGGGTGTGACGTAAAATATATACATATATGAAGTTAATTTGGTACCTAGAAAGAACGGAATCATTTTTGTTTTATTACAAATCGAAATGCATATGCATTTCACACGTTTTTAACTCAGATACATATGTTGCATTAGTAATTACAATATTGTTACCAATATCTTAGCCCGTCTTTAGTTGTTGTATACTTATTTTATTTGTGAAATTATCGTAGTCTCTTTCGTGTTGGGAAAACTATTTCTTAGACAGAAAAGGATATAGCAATAAATTTTAACTCTCGCAACTTTCAAGGATATCTTCTTATTCTTTACGGGCCTAGACCCGCTTACGCGGTTATAGCCAAGTTGACAACATCGCGCAACGGAGTGATGATTTTCCTCTTCCTCTGCTTCCTAGGAGGGTATTGCGCCGAATACTTCCACGCTAGAGCGGTTCCATCCCTACGGCCGACACGACCTAGCCAGCTTAGACGATGTCTTTTAATTCGCTAAACTATGTCAATGTCGTCGTATATCTCAAACAGCTCACCGTTCCATCGAATGCGATATTCGTCGTTGCTAATGCGCAAAGGAAAACCGTTACGTCCACTCATCGGATGTTGTCGTCTTGTGAATACCACATAGCAGGACGGGAATAAAGAGTGACTAATTGAGTTTGGTTTTTGTTCGATGAGAAAGGACTCTCTCAATTGCCTACTCATTCCGAAGTAGCACCTGCTGGCAAGAGTTATTATGCTTTGGATTTCGAGGTTGACATTGTTTTTGCTGTTAATATTGGTTCCAAATAGAGGAAACAGTGACGCGGGAGCCAATTCGCCTTGCCCTCGATCACTGCATTTCAAGTATTTGAACCATGGGAAATACTTTAATCCTGGTCGAGACCAACGGTCTGATACACTTAGTCGAGACCAATGGTGTTTGGCCCCTATGTGTTTACATACATTTGTATGGAAATACGTGTTGTATTGACGCTCATATATGTATGTACAATATAGATACATTTTTGAAATTTCTTACCTCTCGATTTGGTTTGGGCATACTCTGAACTACCTGAAGTTCGGGTGTCACCGAACATTTTAAACTCTCGCATGATAAAGTGATAATCGAGATTTCATTATCCGTCATTTACATTTTTTTCAAATACCGTATTTGTGTAAAGTTTTATTCCGCTATCATCATTGGTTCCTGATGTATATATTATACAGAGAAGGCATTAGATGGAATTCAAAATAGAGTTATATTGGAAGAAGGCGTGGTTGTTAACCGATTTCACCCATATTTCGTACCTGTCATCAGGGTGTTAAGAAAATATTATATACCGAATTTCATTGAAATCGGTAGAGTAGTTCCTGAGATATGGTTTTTGGTCCATAAGTGGGCGACGCCACGTCCATTTTCAATTTAAAAAAAAAAAAACCTGGGTGCAACTTCCTTCTGCCAATTCTTCCGAAAAATTTAGTGTTTCTGATGTTTTTTGTTAGTCGGTTAACGCACTTTTAGTGATTTTCAACATAACCTTTGTATGGGAGGTGGGCGTGGTTATTATCCGATTTATTCCATTTTTGAACTGTATATGGAAATGCCTGAAGGAAACGACTCTGTAGAGTTTGGTTGACATAGCTATAGTAGTTTCCGAGATATAAACAAAAAACTTAGTAGGGGGCGGGGCCACGCCCACTTTTCAAAAAAATTACATCCAAATATGCCCCTCCCTAATGCGATCCTTTGTGCCAAATTTCACTTTAATATCTTTATTTATGGCTTAGTTATAGGTTATAGGTTTTCGGTTTTCGCCATTTTGTGGGCGTGCCAGTGGGCCGATTTTGCCCATCTTCGAACTTAACCCTCTCAATTTTTACTCAAGTTACAGCTTGCACGGACGGACGGGCAGACGGACGGACGGACAGACAGACATCCGGATTTCAACTCTACTCGTCACCCTGATCACTTTGGTATATATAACCCTATATCTGACTCTTTTAGTTTTAGGACTTACAAACAACCGTTATGTGAAGAAAACTATAATACTCTCCTTAGCAACTTTGTTGCGAGAGTATAAAAATGAAACTCGTATGCGGCTTTTAAAATGAAATACAATGTATTCCTTTTCGTTCATTTTTTGATTTATTTAGGAGCATGTGAATCAGTTTTGAGCGATTTTTCAATTGATTTTATGATGATGGGTCCTGAGGAATACAAAAAAACATATGTAATAAATTTTCGAATGCTGTTGACAGACTGGATTTGAACACTTAGAACAGAAAAATCGAGTCTTACGACGCAATTTATCGCTTTCTTGCAAACAAAGTCTGCAATGTCTCCTTCCTTTGAGTGTGTCAGCACCTTTTGATGTTGAAGCTACTAATCGTGATGGGATGTGGAGTGAACGACCGAAAAAGGATTCAAAAGCCAAACGACAAGATAGATGTTTGATGACATTGAGATTGTTCATACGATTTTTGATATTGAGCGTTGGTAATGTTCTCGATAAATTGTAAAGAAAAGTGCGTCGTGCATCCTTTTTATCTAGATGGTCGATTTTTTTGCAAACAACGAAAGCAGCCAATCCCATCACATCCAACAAGTTGCAAAAAAAGGCAAATGTCCATCGTTTCGTTGGCCGTTTTGTAGTGTAATGGGTAACCATCTGATCCATGCAGTCAACGCCGGCCTTTGTTGAATTATAAAATAAAATTTTCTTCGGAGCATAGCTACAAATCGAAACGAGATTATCGTGAAACCCGAAAAGAATAGAAAGCAATGGACGAGACGGATTTTTTTTTCAATTCTTCGGGTAAACACTTCTTATTGGCGCGAATAGTACCGACGAAAGCAAGTCCAATGGTAGCCAATCGTTTGGCTCCTGTCAGTGTTGTGAAAAAGTTGTCAGCTACTAGTATTGTTCTGCCGGTGTTTTCGTACCGTTTCACGAGTTTGAGCAATACATTTTCTCCTTGGTTCACTTCACGCTCTCCGCCATCCTTTTTTCCCGTGTACAATATACCTTGCAATGGGTATTTTGTTTGTGAGTCACATGCCCACCAGATTTTCACACCGTATTTGGCTGGTTTTGATGGTATGAATTGCGTAAACTTTGTCTTGCCACGATACGGAAACAATTGCTCATCAATCGTTACATTTTCATGCGGCTCATAGTTTCTGGCGAGGTATTCATTTAAAAAATTCCATATATCGCGAATTGCGGCAGCCTTTTCAGATTGTAGTCGGAATGAACGTGAGCGACCATCATCGAAACGGATATATTGCGTCAATAACTTGAATTGTTTGAGTGCCATCGCCGCTCGAAAGATGGGAAGAGTATCTGTTTGCCACAAAAGTGGTGTAAACTGCATATTATTGTGCGTTACACCAGAGGCAATAAGAATGCCAATAAATGCATCAAGTGCTTGTGAAATCCATCCAAACTTTAGGTTTTGAGGTTAGATTTTCTGCATTCCATTTTGCAAATTGGTCTCTTCTATAACGATTTGTTTGACTGATGATAATGAATTAAATATTGGTAGTAAAAAACTGTTTGAATACCTCAATGAGAACAGAGTTTTGTTGCTTCGGTCCAGGCCTAAAGCGCATAATATTGTGTGCACGAGTACGAATTGCTTCATTAGGCTCTTTTTTCCATTCTGTCCCATCTTTACCGTAGTAAGAAGTTTCAGTACCAGCTGGAGTTTCGCGCTCTTCTTCTTCTACACCAGCGATTACTTTCTCTTCGTCGCTATCTTATATTTCATTCGGCTCGATTTCGATTTCGTTTTCATTTTCCGATGCATCTTCAAATGGCACATAATCGACATCTCTATCATCGTCATCGCTTTCGAATGGATCCACTTCTTCACGCACAACATCATTATTTTCATTTTGAATGTCATTTACCAATGCTGATGTTAAGCGATAATAAAAAGCTGCACTGATGTTTCTAGAACGTAATCGTATATTATACTCGTACACATATTCCACTTCATCACTCATTATTATAACCAAAGCGAACAGAATAATAAAAAAACAAGATGAGAACTGGCGAGAAATATGCGTATTTTCACAGTAATATGTTGTGCGTTCAACTATCTGTAATCAACTGACTTGCATAATACAAAAGAATACAGAAAACGAATTCATTAGAGAGAGAGAAGAAGAATACTGTAACAAAAATTAACACACAAAATCCTTGTTTTGTTTGCAAACAAACTCTTCTTTTGATTGTTTCCCTCTTTTTCTCTTCTTTCGGACGAACAAGTCGAGCGCAAAGAGCTCGCTATAGACCCGAATGAACATATTTATGCATGTGAGTATGTTTATATGAGTGCTAGATAAACATACAAACCAATTTGGACATGTAACGAACATGAAAACAGATAAATCAACCGTGCGAAGTGATAGAAACATACCAAAGTTCAAATATTTTCATACAAAAGCCAAGCACCATTGGTCTCGACTAAGGTGTAATATTATAATATCATTTTTTCGTCCTTTTCGATACGACATCCTTGAATTTTTTTTCTGAATTCTATAGACAATAAAATTCTAGGAAGCTACCTAGAAGCGCAAGTCGTTTGCTACACTCTAAGTATATTTAAATAATATTTAAAAACAAAATGGCCTGACCAGACCCGTTGGTCTCGATGAGGGTTAAGGTGTTGGCAAAATTGAAAGTTAAACAAGATACCTTTCAGAAATGAAACATTCAGCAGCAATAGCTATAGTCACTCGATGTGAGCAATTTCTTCGAAGATTGCACCGTTGCATTAAAAAATAATCCATGTTGAATTCATGGAATATACCTTATCAAATTAAAAAGTTTACCATGCAAGCACTTGTTCCAATAGTTCAATTTGTATATGCCAAAGGAGTCCGATACCAACCAATACCTTCTTCTTCTTCTTAATTGGCGTATACACTGCTTACGTTTCTTCTGCACAGTCGTTTCTTCTTTTCGCTACGTGGCGCCAATTGGATATTCCTAGCGCAGCCAGATCCTTCTCCACTTGGTCCTTCCAACGGAGTGGAGGTCTTCCTCTTCCTCTGCTTCCCCCGGCGGGTACTGCGTCGAATACTTTCAGAGCTGGAGTGTTTTCATCTATCCGGAGAACATGACCTAGCCAGCGTAGCCGCTGTCTTCTGTCGTCGTATATCTCGTACAGCTCATCGTTCCACCGAATGCGATATTCGCCGTGGCCAATGCGCAAAGGACCATAAATGTTTCGCAGAATGTTTCTCTCGAAAACTCGTAACGTCGACTCATCGGTTGTTGTCATCGCCCAAGCCTCTGCACCATATAGCAGGACGGGAATATTGAGCGACTTATAAAGTTTAGCTTTTGTTCGACAAGAGAGGACTTTACTTTTCAATTGCCTACTCAGTCCGAAGTAGCACCTGTTGGCAAGAGCAATCCTGCGTTGAATTTCCAGGCTGGCATTGTTGGTGGTGTTAATGCTGGTTCTTTAATAGACGAAATTATCTATAACTTCAAAGATATGACTGTCAACAGTGACGTGAGAGCCAAGTCGCGACTGCGACGACTGGTTGACAGGAGATATTTCGTTTTGCCCTCGTTCACTGCCAGACCCATTTTCTGTGCTTCCTTCTCCAATCTGGAGAAAGCAGAACTAACGGCGCGGGTCTTGAGGCCGATGAAATCAATATCATCGGCATACGCCAGCAGCTGTACACTATTTCAGAGGATGGTACCTTCTTTATTTAGTTCTGCAGCTCGAACTATTTTCTCCAGAAGCAAGTTGAAGAAGTCGCACGATAGGGAGTCGCCTTGTCTCAAACCTCGTTTGGTATCGAACGGCTCGTAGGGGTCCATCCCGATCCTGACGCAGCTTTTGGTGTTACTCAACGTCAGTTTACACAGCCGTATTAGTTTTGCGGGGATACCAAATTCAGACATCGCGGCATAAAGGCAGCTCCTTTTCGTGCTGTCGAAAGCAGCTTTGAAATCGACGAAGAGGTGGTGTGTGTCGATTCTTCTTTCACGGGTCTTTTCCAAGATTTGGCGCATGGTGAATATCTGGTCGGTTGTTGATTTTCCAGGTCTGAAGCCACACTGATAAGGTCCAATCAGTTTCTTGACGGTGGGCTTTAATCTTTCACTCAATACGCTCGATAGAACCTTATATGCGATGTTGAGGAGACTAATCCCACGGTAGTTGGCGCAGATTGTGGGGTCTCCTTTTTTATGGATTGGGCATAGCACACTTAAATTTCAATCGTTGGGCATGCTTTCGTTAGACCATATTTTACAAAGAAGCTGATGCATGCTCCTTATCAATTCATCGCCGCCGTGTTTGAATAGCTCGGCCGGCAATCCATCGGCCCCCGCCGCTTTGTTGTTCTTCAGGCGGGTAATTGCTATTCGAACTTCTTCATGGTCGGGAAATGGAACGTCTGCTCCACTGTCATCGATTGGGGAATCGGGTTCGCCGTCTCCAGGCGTTGTGCGTTCACTGCCATTCAGCAGGCTGGAGAAGTGTTCCTCCATAATTTAAGTATGCTCTGGGCATCGGCCACTAGATCACCTTTGGGGGTTCTACAAGAGTATGCTCCGGTCTTGAAACCTTCTGTAAGCCGCCGCATTTTTTCGTAGAATTTTCGAGCATTACCCCTGTCGGCCAGCTTATGAAGCTCTTCGTACTCACGCATTTCAGCCTCTTTTTTTTTCTGTCTGCAAATGCGTCTCGCTTCCCTTTTCAACTCTCGGTATCTATCCCATCCCGCACGTGTTGTGGTCGATCGTAACGTTGCGACACGGCACTCCTCGTCGTACCAGCTGTTCTTTTGCATTTTCCGAAAACCAATGGCTTCGGTTGCACCTGTACATAAGGAATTTGAAATACCGTCCCACAGTTCCCTTATACCGAGTTGTTGACGAGTGCTTTCAGAGAGCAGGAGTGCAGGCCGAGTAGAAAATCGTTCGGCTGTCTGTTGTGATTGCAGCTTCTCGACGTCCAACCTTCTTTGTGTTTGTTGTCGTGCGTTTTTTGCTGCACAGAGGCGGGTGCGAATCTTGGCTGCAACAAGATGGGGTTAAGAGTCGATGTTAGGACCTTTGGAGCGCACATCTAAAACACTGGAGACGTGTCTTCGGTCTGTCACAACATGATCGATCTGGTTGGTAGTTTTTCGATCCGGAGACAGCCAGGTAGCTTGATGAATCTTCTAGTACTACAGATAACCATATTTCGGGCCCCGGGGATATCAATCAGCCTCAACCCATTTGGGGATGTTTCGTCGTGGAGGCTGAACTTACCGACCGTAGTGCCAAATATACCTTCTTTGCCCACCCTGGCGTTAAAGTCGCCGAGCACGATTTTGACATCGTGGCGGGGGCAGCTCTCATAAGCGCGATCCAAGCGCTCATAGAAGGCATCTTTGGTCACATCGTCCTTCTCTTCCGTCAGAGCGTGGGCGCAAATCAGCGATATGTTGAGGAACCTCGCTTTGATGCGGATTTTGGCTAGACGTGCATTCACCGGAGTGAATGATAGTACTAGGCGACGGAGTCTCTCTCCCACCACTAATCCAAGACCAAACTTGCGCTTGCCTTTATATGGCCAATGTAGTAAATATCACAAATACCTACTCGTCTCTGTCCTTGTCCCGTCCATCGCATTTCTTGGACGGCGGTGTTGTCAGCCTTTATTTTCGGAGGACATCAACCAGCTGGGCAGCGGCACTTTCCAAATTAAGGGTCCGGACATTTCAGGTGCATGCCCTCAAATCGTAGTCCCAATTTCGTTTGCCATGGTCGTCATCAAAAGGGGGGTCTCTCATCCGAGGCTGTCGTTTAGTTTTCATTGGGGGTGTTTTTTACGTGGCGGGTCCCAAACCCAGCGCACAACCCTATGTAGGGGATGTTTCACCTTCTTACATTAGCTCGCCTTCGAACGGATGTTCTTAGGCTACCCAGAGGATACTTGGTCAAAGACCGGAAGTAGTGAGCTGCTTGAGCCATGTGTAAAAGAATCGTTTCTGGCCACTCCCAAGTGAATGGTGATCAGAGAACTTTCCTTACTTGCGTGAACTGCTACACATGACTCCATCCTCCATCCAATACCAATTCTTGAAAATAAAGATTCCACCTATCTGCATAGCTACCTTCTTATCAATTTTGAGATTTCGCTTGTACAGACGAAGAGGCTCGTCTGGTCATTTTGATTACTTATATTACTGTGATCAAATTGAAAGATTTGTAGTTTATACTTCGCGTGCTTTTCGAATCGGTAATTTTTTTTTCTGTAAGTTGGTAGTACTGTTATTGACATCTATGCTAAATCCCACGTCAAAATATTTATTGGTATTGGAGATATGCGTCGTTTTGTGAGGCTCTAAAAGTGAATGCTTCGATTTTTCCTATGTCTTAATTTATTGAACGAAGAAGAGCAATAATGCACCATATTATACCGCATTGGTTATCAATGATTATTTCGCACACACACATTTTCAACTAATATCGTACCGCAACCACCACATTTGCCTGATTTACCTTTGTGTAACTTCTGGCTATTCAACAAATTCATATGAGGACACCGTTTTGAAACAATTGAGGATATAAAAGCTGAATCGAAGAAGGCTCTGATGGCCATCACGGCGGAGGATTTTTCCAAGTGCTATGATGACTGGAAATTTCGATGGCATAAATGTATTGCAGCCGGAGGGGATACTTTGAAGGAGATGAAATGGACAAAATTCTCCTTTTAATTTGATCACAGTAGTATGTACGTATTATATGTGACGCAAATAATCATTGAAAGAAAAGCATAATAAGTATTTTAAAATAATAAATCTAGAACCAACATGCAATTTAGTTTAAAAACTGTATTTCATCAGTGACCACCTACTTTTACATAAAAAGTCGTATTTAAGTGGTTTAATGGATTATGTCTAACATAGAAATTAGGTTCAGTAATTTTATTTTTAAACAACGGAGCGTTGATAAAATATTTTGATTCCTTATGGCTTATTATTTAGTTTCAGTGACAATTACTTTTAATAAATATTGAGAGGAAGGTCTTATTATAATTGTGTATATTCACATCTTAATATATATAAATAATAAACCCCTATATAATTAATCATACATAATTGTTAAAAAAAATCAAATACTTTAATATTTTAAGTTATCTACATTAACCAAAACTTTTCAATATTGTATAGGTGTATAAAACGACCTATCCAATATACTCGTCGTACACAATTCCAAAACGGGTATACACTGGAGCACGTATTTATACTTCACCTGTTCGAGTTGTAACTTCCCCAGCTCGCGTAGTGACACGCGTTATACACTCACCATCTCCCATACGTGTTCTTCGCACAACTACACGGGTTATTTCCTCACCGGAACGTACAATGTCATACACCTACAAAACACCGAAGATATATAACTCATCATATTTACCAGCAACCACTTATAGCTCGTATTTACCCTCTACTTATGTATACTCCACTCCATCCTATTACTACTCGCCCATATCTCGTGTGTTCACCCGCTCCCTGAGCCCTCCAATCAGGATAACAACTTCTCCAGTGCGTTCTTCAACATCCTATTTGAAGAGAACATTACCAGGATACGGCGCTCGTGCTCTTACCAATTACCTCAACACTGAACCCTTTGCCGTGAGTGTTCAACTTTTAAAATATTGCCTATTTTAACAGTATTATTGTTTATAAGAGGTGAATTCAGATTAAACCACGAACTGGTTATCTCCTTTTTACTTGCAAAAATAACCCCTCTTATATGATTAATATGTTGGTAGACATTTGCAACCCAATTGTTACAAATTTTTACTAAAATTCTAATTAACACGCGGCATGTCCATGTATGAATCTATTTGTATTACAATATTTTAAAAAATTGATTCGCAGGCTTTTCAGGAAGAAACGAACCGTATTCGCCACAGAGCGCAGTCGTTGATTCGTGATATCCACTCTCCAATAGTTCGCAGATCTCGTAGTTGCACACCATTTCCTGTAACTGGGTAAGTGTGATATAGTTCAAAAACGTTTGTTCTTACAGTATTTGTCTTTTCTCATAGATATACTTACGAGCCAACATCTAAGCTTGCTCTTGATGCGTATGTCGAAAGAATAACTAATCCTGTACGTCATGTAGCCAAAGAAGTTCATAGAATCTCTCACTATCCTGAGCCAGCTAAAAAATATGTTGGTATGTATAACATATGCTTAGGTTGATATAAATAGTCTGTGCATATTACTTTAAATTTAATATTTTCGTGGGCTTAATCTCGAGACCAGTGCTTTCTGTGTATTTGTTTAAGGTACTTTTGTTAAAATTATCGAGTAATTTTCATATTAGCTGCCTGCGCCAAGTATTGGAGAGCAGTGAATCGAACAAAGCAAACGGGCAATACTTGTATAGCAAACATTCGCGAACATGTCTTCTGACGAATGCCCATTTGAGTTGTAATTCATTCTTTTTACGAAAAATGTTTATTGTCATGTCAAAATACGTGTTAGGAACCTCTTAGTTTTGCTTTCTATAAACAATTATAATTGATTATAAATCTTAAGTTTTAAAAATAAAAAAGTTTGTATTTAAATTTTTGACAAATCTTTGTCATTTGAACCATTTACAATGGTAAAATTCGTCTAAATATGAAAACTAAAACTTGGTAGCATTGAAGGTATCGTATACGAATTTATCTTGATACCTTTTTGAGAATACAGCTATATTTGTAATCAAAAAACAAGTAAGGAAGGGCTAAGTTCGGGTGTCACCGAACATTTTATACTCTCGCATGATAAAGTGATAATCGAGATTTCATTATACGTCATTTAGATATTTTTCATATACCGTATTTGTGTAAAGTTTTATTCCGCTAACATCATTGGTTCCTAATGTACATACATATATATTATACAGAAAAGGCATCAAATGGAATTCAAAATAGCGTTATATTGGAAGAAGGCGTGGTTGTGAACCGATTTCACCCAAATTTCGTACATGTCATCAGGGTGTTAAGAAAATATTATATACCGAATTTCATTGAAATCGGTATAGTAGTTCCTGAGATATGGTTTTTGGTCCATAAGTGGGCGAGGCCACGCCCATTTTCAATTTTTAAAAAAAGCCTGAGTGCAGCTTCTTTCTGCAATTTCTTCCGTAAAATTTAGTGTTTCTGACGTTGTTTGTTAGTCGGTTAACGCACTTTTAGTGATTTTCAACATAACCTTTGTATGGGAGGTGGGCGTGGTTATTATCCGATTTCTTCCATTTTTGAACTGTATATGGAAATGCCTGAAGGAAACGACTCTGTAGAGTTTGGTTGACATAGCTATAGTAGTTTCCGAGATATGTACAAAAAACTTTGTAGGGGGCGGGGCCACGCCGACTTTTCCAAAAAAATTTCGTCCAAATATGCCCCTCCCTAATGCGATCCTTTGTGCCAAATTTCACTTTAATATCTTTATTTATGGCTTAGTTATGACACTTTATAGGTTTTCGGTTTCCGCCATTTTGTGGGCGTGGCAGTGGGCCGATTTTGCCCATCTTCGAACTTAACCTTCTTATGGAGCCAAGGAATACGTGTACGAAGTTTCATCATGATATCTCAATTTTTACTCAAGTTACAGCTTGCACGGACGGACGGACGGACAGACGGACGGACGGACAGACAGACATCCGGATTTCGACTATACTCGTCACCCTGATCACTTTGGTATATATAACCCTATATCTGACTCTTTTAGTTTTAGGACTTACAAAAACCGTTATGTGAACAAAACTATAATACTCTCCTTAGCAACATTGTTGCGAGAGTATAACAAAGTACTTGATGTCTAGCTTAATAAAAGACATACATAAGATCTGTTAGAAAGTTACAGTAAAAGAAATGTTTAAGCAGCATAGGAAATGACGACGTGCACTAAGATACATAGAAATCGTGGACGGTGCACAGTGCCATAACTTTAGAAGAATGTCGAACAAGATATAATGAGTTTTTACGTGGAGTAATTTATTTGTTTCATATACATATGAACATAGATTGGAAACTCATTGTGAAAAACCGGTTTTTGTATATTCAGTGCAACAAACTGTTACCATACATAAGGGTTAAAATTCAATTAAAACAATTAAAAACATTGTCAATAAGAATATAAAGCAATAAATATGAATTATGGGACAAAACGGACTTCGGATTCCAGCTTACCCCAAAAATATATAATAAATCACGTTTGGTGAAAGAACCCCTCAATGAATTTTTTTTTGAACTGTGGTATCACATACTCCCAGAAATTACGATGTCGGCAAATTCTCAGAAATCGGTAGAGGCCACCAGTGGAAGTAAATGATAGAGTGAAACGTACATATACGCCAAAGTGATTTTCTCAAACAGAACTCAGAACAGAACTGATTGCATCGCCATATGACGTCAGATAACTGCTGCTCTTTAAAAAGAGATTGATAACAGGCAAACTATGCTTATAAAAGTAATTTTATTGAAATATATATTACATACGTTTTCGACATTATGTTTATTTATATGTGTCCCAAATTTTTAAAACAAAACTGGCATTATAAATATTTATTGTCTCATATTTCTGATTTTTGTAATGCAAAGTGGAAACAAAGATTTAAAACATAATAAATCTTAAATAATCTTTAAATATAATATAATATATAAAATAATTTATTTAGGGCCACAAAAGTACTGTAGACTCGTGTAGTCTAAACCCACCCTTCGACTTCAGTTTTCAGTTTCATTATAGCATTATACTACTATAGTACGCGTAACAATAGAACAAATCGATTTTTGTTCACCTAGCGGTTGTTGACATTACTAATTAAGGTATACAGGGTTTGTCCGTATAGTAATAGTACTGATTTTTTTCCGCCACGACTGTACTTCGGAGCGTGTGCGAGTTAATTTTTACATGAAGTAAAAAGGAGTCAAAAAAATATATTTTTGAGCTGTACCGAATTGTGTACTCTTTATTATTTATTTCACTCATGTTCCATTTTATTTCGTGTTTCATTCATGCCACTGTAAATTTCCGAAAATGTTGTTACGTTATTTTGCATTTCAGGTGACGATATGTAACATACGTTTTCGACATTATGTTTATTTATATGTGTCCCAAATTTTTAAAACAAAACTGGTATTATAAATATTTATTGTCTCATATTTCTGATTTTTGTAATGCAAAGTGGAAACAAAGATTTAAAACATAATAAATCTTAAATAATCTTTAAATATAATATAATATATAAAATAATTTATTTAGGGCCACAAAAGTACTGTAGACTCGTGTAGTCTAAACCCAACCTTTGACTTCAGTTTTCAGTTTCATTATAGCATTATACTACTATAGTACGCGTAACAATAGAACAAATCGATTTTTGTTCACCTAGCGGTTGTTGACATTACTAATTAAGGTATACAGGGTTTGTCCGTATAGTAATAGTACTGATTTTTTTCCGCCACGACTGTACTTCGGAGCGTGTGCGAGTTAATTTTTACATGAAGTAAAAAGGAGTCAAAAAAATATATTTTTGAGCTGTACCGAATTGTGTACTCTTTATTAATACTCTTAAGACTAACTTATTATATGTTCTTACTTCTATTTATATTAACTAGTATGTTTACTTATTACTATTTTGTTTAGATACAGATGTGTATTATATTATTTGTTTAAGTTGGTTTACATATGTATATATTGTTTGCCTGGATGCATTTCCTTTGTCCTAAGATAAGGTTGTTGTGGTATTCAAATTCAAGGTTGTTTTGATATTTGTTTGTTTAGGATTGTTTGTTGCAGGGATAGTGCATTTCTATTATTCCAATTCAAATTTGTTTTGATGCATCTTCTTTAATGTTATTTTGATACAGTCTGTTTATTCCATGAGGAATACGTTCCTTAACTCGCGCATTGACTGGATTCGGTAGAGGAAGAGAGAGTCAGGACAAACATTGTCGCGCGACGTGTTTCTGTGAGTGGTGCAAGCCGAAAATGCAACGTTCGTTAGAACGGGGGTACGCGATTAAATTATGTGTGAAACGCGATAAATCTGTGACTGAGACATTTGATAAAATCAAGCAGGCTTACCCAGATATTACTTTAGCAAGAAGTGGTATATTTCGGTGGCACCAGGCCTTTTTGGAAGACTTGGAAGAAGTCGCTGATGAATATTGGAAGAGTGAGAAAATCCAAAATGAAAACGAAACTCTTTGTCTTTTTTAATTTGTTTCTCCTGGACAAACCGTCAACGCCTAATTTTGCGTGGAAGTCCTTAAGATACTCAAATGAAGGCTCAATCTGGTCACCTGGTCCGCCAAGACATCGCAGCCGATTAGAATTTGCACCACGACAACGCCACGGCTCACACCGACTTTCTTGTGAACAGCTACCTAACAAAGGTCGGCATCCCAACGCTTCCGCAGCTGCCCTACAGTCCAGATGTGAGATCAGACCACTGCCTTTTTCATTTTGCAATACACAAATCAAGCACCAATGAAAAAAAAAAATTAAAATTTAAATTATGTAAGTGCCATTCCTGGTCTAAAAATTATCAAAATGAGATCATATATTTTCGAGCTCCCATATACCAAATATGTGGACCCCACTACGTGACTCTGCCCAGAAATTTCGATCAATCTAGGAACTATGTTGTTAAAATTCAGAGAGAACTTTTGTCTGATAATAATGTGGCCTTGTGTTAACAATGGATATATTGGTCAATACGGGAAATATTATCTTTTCGTATTTCTGATCAAATTTCAACTTATTTTTTTTTATGTTTATAATGAACTCTAATGAACCAAATATATACCATTTTGTTCGACTAGCTTTTGCCATTTTTTCGCTAAAGACATTATTCCACCAGTGTAAAACTTCCAAGGTTTCTCAGCGAAAAACTGCATTGAACTCCCAGCTTTTGCCGAGTCATCAAAGATGTGTGTGGTCTAGCGTTGCTCTGATGGAACAACGAAGCCTTTTTTTTATCAGTTCTGGCCGTTTTTTTTTCGATTGCTTACTTCAATCTCATCAGTTGTTGACAGTAAAATGTAGAATCAATCGTTCGATCAAGCTGGAGCAGCTCATAGTGAATTATTCTTTACCAATCCCACCAAACACTCAGCATAACCTTTCGAGGCGTCAATCCTGGCTTTGCGACCATTTGTTGAGCTTCACCACGCTTTGACCATGATCTTTTTCGCACATTATTGTATATTGGATTCACTTTTCGTGAATCCATTCGCTTTAGAAACGGTTTAATTTAGTAATTTCTTTTTAACAAAGAATCGCAGATGTTAATTCGGTTCATTAAAATTTTCACAGACAATACATGTGGTACCCAAACATCGAGCTTCTGTTTGTAGCCAGCCTTTTTTAAATGGTTCAGAATTATTTAATGGTGAATGTTGAGCTCCTTAGCGATGTCATGGCTTTTTATATGACGCTCCTGGTCAATCTTTTCCATAATTTCATCGATTTTTTCAACTATAGGTCGACCAGAGCAAGGTGCATCTTTCACATAGAAATTTCCAACAAGAAAATCATTGTTGTGCTACACGAACTGAAACAGCATTGTCTCCGGAAACTTCACAAATTTCAATGGTGGCATGCATGACATTCCTTCCTTTAAACTGGAGATATGCGACTGCAACGACATCTATTGACAAAATACGAAAAGACTTTTTTGACTACCCAATAGTAGTAGTCTCAAAATTTAGAAGATGCTTCGTTTTTCAACACCTGAAATTATTTCTCTGCCTCAGAATTTTGCAAATTGTGAGAGGATAAAATGTTCGGTTACACCGAAACTTATCATTTACAAACAATTTTCAATTGCATTTTTCTGCAATTCTTGTGTATACTTACACATGCAAATGAAATAAATGTTACCTCATAAAAATTATAAAACAAACCGAGATATCGACAGAGCATGCCCAACACATTCGCAAAATGGTAAAGTTGACGTTGGGCATATCGTCATTGAATGATAGGATAGAGCTAACAGTATATTGGGATAGAACTTTCTAATTTACCAGCTGACATAATTATTTTGAAAAACATATTCGCACATTTGATACTCTATAATCGCTAAAAATATCTTCAAAATTTACCCAATATTATCACTAAGATACTCTACTCATATTTAAATATAAAGGCAAAAGTCATCTCGCTTCAGTGAGGATTTGCGGTGATAAAGCATATAATATTAGAAGGCCAATGTACGATTCAGACAAGGTCCGCACTGATATAAATCTTCTATCATGGTATTTAAGAAATCCTCATGGAAAAGGTGACAAAAAACATAAGGAGAATTATTCCGAGAAAGCAGGTAAGTACGCCAGCAGAAATATAATTTAGGCATCATCGATGTGCCCACCCTCTACTAATATAACACTACACTATTGGTTTGGAAGTTCTACGAAAATTAGTCATGGTCACAATTGCTATTTCTTCTCACAAAAGACATTGTGAGTTTCATTATATTAATTTACTTTACCATGTATAAATAAAGTTAGTGCAAACATTTTCCTTGCAACATCGTGATTTGCTGGTATTGCAATTTCGTATTGAATTTTCTCCTTTATACTCTTGCTACATGTCGCAACAGAGTGTCATTCACCTAACGGTTGTATGTATCATCTAAAAGCAATGGAGATATATGTATATAGGGTTATATATATATAAATGATCAGGATCATGAAGCGAGTTGAAACCTGGGTGACTGTATGTCCATCCGTCCGTCGTGCAAGCTGCAACGTGAGTAAAAATTGAGATATCTTAATGAAACTTGGTATGCTCGTTCCTTGGCAAAAAGAAACACGGACATAGATGGGCGTAATCGGCATACTGCAATATTACAAAACTGAATAAGTGGGTGTGGCTCCGCCTTCTAATTAGTTTAATGTCCATATCTTTTAAACTGCTGAAGCTACATCAACCAAAATATCCGAAATATATCTGTATGTGTATCCTTTCCTGATAGCAGTATGCCTGTGTGTTACAAAAGGGGTGAACCGGGTCAATAATTTCCTTAGTCCCTATATATCTGTATTACAAAGGTTTTCGAACTTCCTGCCAATATGTGAGTTATCTTAATAAAATTGAGAGAGCGTGTTTTTCTTAAAACGGCGAATCTTTGTGCTTAAATATAATGTATAACTAACAAGTCTTACGTAACTGAAGGTACTTCCCTGAGTTTAATCCTTGCAAGTTCCAAAGGTATGAAATGTTCGGTCATACACGAACTTAGCTCCTCCTTAATTGTTGTATCTTATAATATTTCATTATTAACAGTAGAGTACATTCGTACAGAATTAAATTCATCATCTGAGTTTAAAATTCGTTGTTTATCATTACTTATTTGTACTAAAAACATTAAATAAAAATTAGAAAATTATCTAAACGATAGATGTACTGAGAGGCGACCAACAATATAAAATGTGCTTGAGTGAGAGTTAACACCCTGACACAAGGACTTAAGTAATTTCAAATTATACCAGTTTTCTAAGTTGTCAAGCTAAGGGGCAAAACTGCATTTCTTCTTCTTTACTGGCGTACAAACCGATTACGCGGTTATAGCCGAGTTAACAACAGCGCGCCAGTCATTTCTTCTTTTCGCAATGTGGCGCCAATTGGAGATTCCAAGCGAAGCCAGGTCCTTCTCCACTGGTCTTTCCAATGGAGTGGAGGTCTTCCTCTTCTCGCAACGTCGACTCATCAGTTGTTGTCATCGTCCATGAATCTGCACCATATAGCAGGACGAGAAAAATGAGTGACTTATAGAGTTTGGTTTTTGTTCGTCAAGAGGACTTTACTTCTCAATTGCCTACTCAGTCCGAAGTAAGAGTGGCAAGAGTTATTCTGCGTTGAACTTCCAGACTGTCATTGCTGGTGGTGTTTATACTGGTTCCAAGATAGACGAAATTATCTACGACTTCTATTAAGAGAAGTTACGGGTTTGGCTTCTTCATCCATACTTCTTCTTGTCAAAAAGTCTTGCGGTATTTTCGCTAGTTGGCGCTGAAAGCGCGTAGTTCTAGTTCATTCTTTTTATTCTGTGCGCATCGGGCCATGCTATACCTTTTTGGAAAGCTCATTTCACGCGCTAACACGTGTTTGATTGATTGTCGTTTCTTTTAAGTCGTTCGTGAGTTATAGCGTCGCAAACATGAAACACAATGTAAAGAGAAAATACGGCATATTTTACAGGAAAAGGATAAAAGGCAAAAATGCATCTCAAGCCGCAAATAAAATTTGTGCAGTTTATGGACCCGATACCGTTTCCATTTCCACCGCACAACGATGGTTTCAACGTTTTCGTTCTGGTGTAGAGGTGGTCGAAGATGCGCCACGCTCCGGAAGGCCTGTCGTCGAAAATTGCTGAACTGGTCGAAAGAGACCGGCATAGTAGCAGCCGTAGTATCGGTCAAGAGCTGGGCATGAGTCATCAAAAATTCATTTCAATTTCAATAAAAACAAAAAAATCAATAAAAATACCGCAAGACTTTTTTGACAACCCATTATGTTACAAGGTGCGTTCCAAAGTAAACAGGACTTCAAAAAAAAAACTGAACAAATGGTTTTTTCGGCAAAATCAATTTATTTTATTCAAAATAGTCTCCTTCTGCTTCAATACAGCTTTTTGCCGTTGGCCGATATAGCCGGCTTCTGAATGGCCTCTACGTCTGCATAACGCTTTCCGTTTATTGGCAAATGCATTTTTCCGAAAGGGAAGCAGTCGCACGGTGCCATATCAGGTGAATACGGAGAGTGGTGAATGCTTAGACTGTGATTTTTGGTCAAATAATCGGTCACAAGCGTCGATCGATGAAATTTTCGTCTTCGCGATATTCGGGCCGAACACGACGAATACGGCGCACCAAACGCTTCAAAATTCTTAGGTAGAATACCGCATTAACGTTTTGGCGAGGTGGAACAGATTCGTTGTTGACTTCATGTCTTCACTTTTAAACTTCTCCAAGTGCGATTTTTTGGGTTTTGGCTCGTCCGGTGATTTCCATTCAGCACTCTGACATTTTGTTTCGTGATCATATTGGAAACACTACGTTTCGTCAACAGTCACAATATTCTAAAGGAAGTTTTTTTCTTTTTTGACCTCTTTAATGATGTCCTTCGATTCTTGGATTCTGAGCAGTTTTTGGTCGTCAGTCAATATGTGCGGAGCAAATCGTGTACACACCTTTCGTAAGCCCAAGTGTTCGGTCAAAATGCGATAAATCGATGTTTTGGAAATGTTCAATTCCATTTCTTTGAATTTCAATGATGATTTCGGCTGATTTTTGATGAATTCACGCACAGTTCCGATGGAATTTCCGGTGATCACGGATTTTGATTGGCTAGATGTAGATCGTCATTTATGTCCTCACGACCACTTTGAAAACGTTGAAACCACTCGTGCACTCCGCTACGGGATAGGCAATCATCGTCATTAACTTGGTTTATCAATTGAAACGTTTCGGTAAAAGTTTAACCAATTTAAAAACAAAATTTAATGTTGGCTCTTTGTTTGAAGCTCATTTTCGCACCGATAACATCAACATACTGACACCTAAAACGCAATAACATCACTTCCAATCAATGAAATAACATGAAATTCTTACTGGACAATCGATAAAATAACAGATTGTAACGCACAAGTCGATATATTGATAGCGCTTGATTTAAAAAGTTTACTTTGGAACGCACCTTGTACATACATTATATATTATCCACATCGCCCGCAGCTTGCAACCTGTTATATTTGAAATTGATATTTTAAGCTACTCAACCATACAAGTGTCTACAAGTATTTAAATTTGCATTTGCTGTTAATAATAATTTAGTGCTTTTGTAGTGCTCTTCCAGAAATTTGAGTTGTAATATTTTTGCCAATAATTTTGCTGTTTATTAAATGTTATTTGCAAATTACTGAGATGCTGATATATTTTAATTTCAGTGCCAGACATTGACATAGCTTTCCCTTTTAAATATTAAAAAATGATTCCCTTAATTAAGCTTTATGAGCTGAAATAGTGTATAGGTAAGGAAGTACCTTATGTTATATTTTCTATGCGTCTTACCAGTACTATGTGCAAGTTCTATTTATTGAAAAAAATACACAAAACTATGCTCACTTTTAACAAATTTTAATATATTTCATATTTTGAAACCTCATTATTTTTGTAATTTTTCCTTACAATGATAGTTTTAAGGGTATTATTTGATTTTATTCAACCTTTTTTAGTTTTCAAAAATCGTATCATTGACTAAATGATGCTACATCTGTGACTAACTAAATACATACATACTACTATTATATTTTAGGGGAGTTTACTAACGTTATTTTGTTTTTTATGATTGATTGATTCTTTACAGTTGATGCTGTTGAAGTTGATGCCTAAATGATTTATGCCTGCTTTTGATATGGATTTGTAATTTAAGTACAATGTATATCTGATTCGTATATTCTTTATAAAAGCTTGTTTCTCAAACTACTCGTAACCAATATCGGTGCTAACAAAAATTTTAACCGGCCAATAACTTGCCATTTATGACTAGAAAAAATAAAAGTCACATATATACGTTTTAATAAAATTTACGCATCTTGTAAAAGTAATGATATCATTTACATATCCAAACTTCACTACTATAGTAAAGGATTTTCGAATATTTTTTAACAGGTTAATTTATTGATGTGAATATAAAAAAGATTTATTTTGTATTATTCGTAGAATATTTTGTTTGACATTAAAAAATTACAATAACTAAAATATGGTGATTGTTTTTATATGGATACATAAATAAAAGTATTTATACATGTATATTTATATGAATTTTATATATTCAACTAAATTTTTTTTATATATACGTTAAACTAGTTATTTATGGGGAGGCAAAAAACGGTAAAATGATGTATGTATGTGGTAAATATTCCACGGGTTATTGTGAACATTTTTGCATTAGATAATATAGATCCTAAAACCGCTTTCGAACCAGGAATTTTTTAACTGAAGTTTAATTTTTACATGGATGCATTTCGAATTTCTATTAATTATTTATCCGAATCGGTCGTTTTTGGATGTTTCTTTTCGAGGTTTCCAAAAAAACACAGAAATTTCAAATTTATTGATGAATGTTTATTATCATTCAAAAGAACATTCTTTGTCATTCATATATTGAATATCATCTCTTTCAAATGTTGGCCGCGGCTACATCTCAGATGGTCTATCCGTTGAGTCCAATTTTTGATGACTCGTTCGAGCATTTCGAATGGTCGTTTTGTTGAAACCAAATGTCGCCGGGATAACAAGCTTTAATTTCAAGCATCAAATATTCGGTTATCATGACGCGATAACGGTCGCCGAATCGCCGCCGAAACGACTCTCCACTGTCTTCGTGTGTACTCTCAGCTTTGGCTGCTATATTTTTTTCACTGCATCCTGGTCGTAGTCTATTCAGTCGAATGCTGGGTCTCACGCTGGACACGACTCGCGCGAGTTAATTTATTTACTCGTTATGAATAAAATAAATATAATTTTAAGTCAGCCAATGAGATTGGTACTGACTGATCCTTTATTCGTTTAATAATTCACAGTATACACATGTACTTAAGTATTGAATATATTAAACTTAAACTGTACCTTTACAAGTGGTATACAGAACTTGTTACTCGGCAGTCGATAATGATAAAGTGACTTCGAGGCTATTGTTCCAGTTGCTTATATAGGCTATGCTTATCGCTGCTCATACTATTGAGATGCTAGTTGTTGTCTTAGATACACAGTTGTTTGATAAATTATATATAGTTTGAATATTACAAATATACTTAATCCTAGGACTACAAGTACTCCTATAGTTATGAACATATTCTTGATTGGGTGTTCTTCAAATGGTATTAAAATTTGTTAATTTTTTTAATGTTGTCAAATTGATATTCGTTTTCTGATTTCAATATTTCAAGAATGTGAATTCTTTCGTTTCCATTAGCTATAATATAATTTTTAATTTCTTGTTCCTGGTTGTGGAATACTTCTGAGTCAATAATAATTGTTTCATTAAATTGTATTAAATTCGATCCTTCAATTGATTTTCCGTTTAAAATATGTTTTCCTTGTAATACGATATTACCATGTCCTAAATCTATAATAGGTGCGTTATTTTCTTGGATAACATTACAATGGGCTTCGTAACCTTTGATCATTGGTATTGTACAATTGTCATTAGGTTCTTGTTTACAAATATATTTACTTAAATTACTTTTACATTTAGATGCTAATATTATTTTATCTCCACATTTACTTACGATTTTATTCATATCCAAAATGCCTTGACGATAGGATAATGGAGTAACTTTGTATGTTGTGCATTTCTTTTCAATGACTGGATATTTATAAATTACAATGAAAGTGTCGTCTAATCTACCTACATGCGTGTCTGCATATTCGAGTATGTCAATAACCGGTATACTAGTTTGTCCCTTTCCTAATATCCTTTCAATCTCGTCCGTATTTATTGCTGCTGAATAAAAATTTCCGTTGTTCGCGAAATTAATTGTCATAGTTAAGTCAAATAACTCCTTGTATAATTCCTGCAATACAACATTTTGTTTAATTGTCTTAAATTAAATGTTTTCATCATTATTTCAAAGTTGGAATTAATTTGTCTTTGTTTGTTATTATTTTCAATTATGTCGTTGAGTATTGTTTTAATTTCAATCAGGTTGACGTGGTCTGGGAC
This sequence comes from Bactrocera neohumeralis, assembly GCF_024586455.1. Classification (NCBI taxonomy): domain Eukaryota; kingdom Metazoa; phylum Arthropoda; class Insecta; order Diptera; family Tephritidae; genus Bactrocera; species Bactrocera neohumeralis. Next base: position 6,233,715 of record NW_026089622.1, on the reverse strand, counting down.
TCCTGTGATAAATTTCAAAATCGTGCGATCTTGTAAGTCGGTTATTTCCTGAGCTAAGGATGTTGCTAGGATTAATGAATATATCTCGAACGTTCGACGAGTCACTAGCGGACGATGCGTCGATCGTTGAGAATATGAAACAGGAAAAATGGGATTGTATTAGCAAATAAAACCACAAAGTTTGTGTTTAATATAGTAAATTAAAGTGTTAGTTCTTTATTGAATCTTGATTACCAAAAATTACTTACTTTTGGTTTGTGCTTTTGGTGATGCTGGTTGTGATGGCCGGTGGACGACGTCTTGATTGCTTCGATCGCTAAAGAAAGTGAAAGTGCGCGACTCGCAGGCTCGCTTGCTACGCGGGAGTTTTCAACGAAACCATTGCCAGTTGAGTGAAAGTTATTAACCGTTGAGTGAAAACTCTTAACGGCTAACTGGCAATGGTTTGTTATATACTCACTAGGGGTGGTAAAAAGAAATTAGGCGCTGGCCTAAACATACCGGCCCCCTTGCGGTGAGCAACAAAAAAAAAAAAAAAAAAAAAAAAAAAAAAAAAAAAATTACGTGTCCATCGACCACCACAACGAGGTACAAATTTATGGCACAATATGAGTACAGCTAAATAGAAAATAGTTTAAGTTCATTTGTTATTATAATTATATTTTTTTTCTTTAAATAACAATCCAAAAAACAATACTTATTTTAAATAGGAATGCAAAAGAAAACAATAGAATAAGTTAAAAAAGAAAATACTAAAATGACTTAATTTAGTACCGGGCCGTACCCGAAAGCACCCAGCCGAATATGGAGCCCTGTGCGAGGAGCTGCCCAAATGTTTGAGACATGACCTGTTGGGTCATAATGCGGGAGTAAACATCCGCGCCGAGCACCAAGCGTATCGGCGACGACTTGTGGAAGTTTGGGTCCGCCAGTTTGATGTGAGTGTATGGGGCTGCTATGGCCGCGTCTAATGTAGTGGTCGGGCTGATGCGCATATAACCATGAATTACCCTTACATGCGTCGACATTCGGGTATTCGTCCCATGTCTGCCTCGCAGTACTACGAGGCAGCCGCGTTGACCACCGATATGGGTCTGCACAAGTTGCAGTTCCCTTAAAAGGTCGTGTGAAATTAGCGACGTAGGGGCGCATGCGTCTATCAGAGCCCTGACCAGATGTAGACGTCCCCTTGCCTCAATCTTTACCACCGCCGTTGGTAAAATGGCTGTCGTTGGCAGCAAGGAAGGAGTCGCTATGCTGGCTCGATCCGCTAGCCCGGCTCTAAAGGAGCTAGCCCGGTGAATCTGGAGAGACCTGGTCTCCAGTCTGGCCGAGTTGTGCTCTTGGCGACGGCGCAGACGGCGTTTGTGCGCGCGACGTTCATGTTGCAGCAAGGGGCGGAAAGTCCGGGTTTCCGTTTCCCCTCGCTGTGATGGGCGGAAAGGCCGTGTTTCCGCTCCGGTTTCAATTAGTTCTCCCTCCTCCGGTTCTGGTTGGAGAGGCCTAGTCTCCGTTCCAGGGTCTGATGCTTCGATGGAGAGAGCATCATCGGAACTTATTTGTTCGCTCCATGATTGATTTTGAGGCACTGCGGGGCGGCGACGGGTATTTTCCCCGATGTGGAGCATGGTGTGGTGCTTTTCGTTGCAGCGCCGGCACCGTGCGTCGCTGGGGCAATTCGCTGACTTGTGGTTGACCGCAAGGCAATTTATACAATATTTGCCTATGAGTGCTTCCCGTAGGCGCTCCTCCGGTGTCTTGGCCCGGAAGGACGAGCAGAGCCGCAATGGATGTTTTCCCTTGCACAGCGTGCAAGAAAGCGGATACCGGTTTGGGTGTAGGTCTGCCGTCTTCTTTAAGGCACTGTAGCGCGTCATCTTCCTAAAATTACTTTGTTGAAGATTTTGTTGTTTGTTTTTGAATATCATCTAAAACTGATTGGGTGGCGAGAAAAAGTGCATAAGTTATATTATATATATATTGATAGTGTGGAGGCGGCCTTATGTGGTGTGAACTGCCTTACATTACCATAGTGTGTAGGCGGCCTTATGTGGTGTTAACTGCCTTACCTTACCATAGTGTTGCAAATAATAATTAAATAAAAAACATTTTTGCTTTTAGCATCAAATTTATGTTAACGTTATTGTTTTATTTGTCGTATGTTTTCGACAAAGTGGCCTGCCACCAAAGAAAATGTTAAATACAATTTGGCTTAATAATTATTTTCAATTCTTTCATGTCAATAAAGTACCTCTTGCTCAGTACGTTCAAGGGCAATGCATACATGTACTGCTGTAGAAGGAGACTTTCGGTTTGCAATTGCGTTATTTGCTAGCAAAACATATTTTTCAAATATGGTATTTGCAATAAAAAATTGAATCTAAAATTCATAAGCATGATTTATGCCTCATGGTTTGGAAAAGAAGTTTTAGATTCATTCTTGTAAAATTTTTAAGGCGAATTAAAAAACTAACGGCATGGCATCACCTTATGTCATGAATGAAATTTTTAAGGCGAATTAAAAACTGACGGCATGGCATCATCTTATGTCATGAATGACATTTTAAATTATTGGTTAAGTGCGCACACGTGCGCAGATTAACCCCGGCAGCAGAAAAAGGTAAGTGAGTACATCGACAAAGGTGCGTGTGGTGTTCAATGCATCGCAAGCCTCTTCAAACGGCACTTCGCTGAATGACATCCTTCTCCCCGGTCCAGTTCTTCAGGCAGATTTGACCATATTAATTCTGCGATGGCGTTTATTTAAATATGTTTTCAATAGCGATATTGAGAAAATGTATCGCCAAATCCTATTGAAAGCTGATCAAACGAAGTACCAGCGAATCGTTTTCCGCAACCATCCGACCGAACAAACAAATCTTTTTGAATTGAAGACGGTAACGTTCGGAATCAACTGCGCTCCTTATCCGGCTCGAAGGACCATGAATATATCTCGAACGTTCGACGAGTCACTCGCGGACGATGCATCGATCGTTGAGAATATGAAACAGGAAAAATGGGATTGTATTAGCAAATAAAACCACAAAGTTTGTGTTTAATATAGTAAATTAAAGTGTTAGTTCTTTATTGAATCTTGATTACCAAAAATTACTTACTTTTGGTTTGTGCTTTTGGTGATGCTGGTTGTGATGGCCGGTGGACGACGTCTTGATTGCTTCGATCGCTAAAGAAAGTGAAAGTGCGCGACTCGCAGGCTCGCTTGCTACGCGGGAGTTTTCAACGAAACCATTGCCAGTTGAGTGAAAGTTATTAACCGTTGAGTGAAAACTCTTAACGGCTAACTGGCAATGGTTTGTTATATACTCACTAGGGGTGGTAAAAAGAAATTAGGCGTTGGCCTAAACAATTAATGTTAGCGTTATCATCATCATTGTTTCTGAGGTTGTCCTTGTGTACGATCTTCCCCTCCGTTGTTAAAATTGTGTCCTCACGATTCTCTTGTACGGTTTTCTTCAAATAGCGTGGATTTGTTTTATTTCGTCGGTTTTGTTTCACATAAACTGTTTGTCCTGTTTTATATTCCTTTTGTGTACGTTTTTTATTGTGGTATGATAGCATATACTCCTGCTTATTTTCGATCAGTTCTTTTATTCCTTCAGTCTTGCTCATTTCAAAAAATAATTCGATAGGTTTCCTTTTTGTGACGGAATGTATTGTCCTATTGTATTCCTTGATTGCGTTGAATAGTTCTTCAGTCGCAGTTGATTTATTTTGTTTAATGCGCATTCTAGTAATTTCCAGAATGTTTGAATGCAGCCGTTCAACTTGAGCGTTCGATGTTGAATGGTTTGCTGCGGTCATTGAATGTTCAATATATAGCCGTTGGAATAGAGCTTTTGCTGCTATGCTATTAAATATAGTCTCGTTATCAGTCATTAGTTTATTACAAAATGGGAATATTTGTATGAGTACTTCCTCTAATATTTTGTAGAATTCTCTTTTGTCGTTTAATTTTCTCATATATGCGTATTTTGAGAATCTATCTGTACATGAAGATACATTGTTTTATCGATTTCAAATATGTCCATTTGTATTTGTGTGCCTATACCTTCAGGTATGGGTGTTTTTGCATAAACTTGTTTTGTCGGGTGGCGTTCGTATTTGTTCTCTTTACAAATGCTACAATTTCTAGTTAGTAGGATTACATCATTTTTTATATTTGGCCAATAGCAAGTTTCTAGTATCTCTAATGTATTATTTTTTGCGTTTCTATGTGCTCTTTCATGCGTATGTTTAATTATATTTTCTCTATCCTCTTCACTCGTAATGTCCTTTAATAGATTTTGACAAAAAACCTTTTTCTCTATATTAAATGAAGAGCTTATAATATCATGAATTTCATACCAGGTTTCTAGTGTAGTGTGAAATGCGGTCGTGATATTGGGTTTGATAATTTTCGTTAGTGTATCTATCTAGTCTTGTGATGTGATGTAATTAACATAAAATCTCTCGTGGTTTGCAAAAATTGTTGCTCTTTCTAATGCATTTTGTTCAAATTTTTTTTTTCACAATTTGTGTTTTAAATTGGTTCAGTGGAGCGCTGACATCTTTAATTCTGGTTGGAATAATTCTATTTGTTCTTTTAGTTTATTTTTTAGTGTTTCAACTGCTTTAAGTGCTTCGTCATCTAATTTTACATGTACTGAGCTACTTTTATTCTTTGAAATATTACCATTCTCTCCTCGTAGGTAGAGTGTTAATGGTTTCGTTATGGATGCAAATCCTTTTATAAATTTTCTATAATATGAGGTCATTCCCAAGAAAGATCTTAAGTCTTTCAAATTTGTAGGGGTTTTGTACCTATCTATAGCTTCTATTTTTCCTGGATCTACTGTAATTCTACCGTTTTTAATTATATGTCCTAAAAATTCTGTCTGTTTTTGAAAAAATTTTGATTTTCATATTGGCTGCGTGTAAAGTGTGTATTATATTGGTGATATCTTTCATATGTTGTTCAGGGTTAGCTGAATATATTAGGACATCATCTATATACACGTATGCGCATACTCCTATGAATGGTCTGAGGATGTCGTCAACGCATCTTTGAAAGATCGACGGTGCGTTTTTCAGTCCAAATGGTAGTCGTAGAAATTCATATTTGGCATTATTTATTGAAAATGCTGTTTTCTCCCTGTCTTTTTTTTTATTTTAATTTGATGAAATCCTGATTCTAAATCTAGCGTCGTGAAGTATTGTGCTTCTCCTCGGTTTTGGAGCATCATGGTGATGTCCGGAATGGGATATCTATCAGCGATTGTTTGCGCATTTAACTTCTGGAAGTCAATAACCATGCGTCTTTTTGGGCTGCCTTGCTCGTCATTCCCTTTTTTAGAAACTGTCCATCTGGGTGAAATGTACGGGCTTTTGCTTGGCTGTATTATTTCATTATCTAATAATTTTTTTATTTCAGTTTCTACAAATGCTCTATCCGCTTGGGGGTATGGATACTGTCTGACCCAAATAGGATTATTGGTTTCTGTTCTGATTTCTGCCTCTACTGTAGTTACGTAGGGTAATGTTTTACTCTGGTCATTCCCTTTCATTAATTCAGTTATTTCTTTTTTATACATTTCTTCTCCTATCATATAATTTATTCTTGTTAATTTATTCTTTTTCACAATTAATACATTTCTTTCGGTATCTATCATTGCTTTCATTTGCTTTAAACCTTTAATTCCTATCAAGAAATCGAAATCTTGTATGGTATCGAGTTCTAAAAATTCCATACTGAATCCTATTATATTCACTTTCTTTTTATATTTAATTAATGATTTACCGTGTAAAGTAGCGGCTTGTTTTTTACCTTCTACTTCTATCCTTTTTGCGTGAGGGAATTTTGGATTAACATAATTTTCTTCTGCACCACTATCAATTAAAATATACACTGAGTTACCTTCTTCTGTGGTCCTTACAAGCGTTGGTAACCCATGCCTTAGAATAAAAAATATTTTTCCTGTTCGTATTCTGTATTTGATTGTTGATCGTGTGTAATTTGGTTGATCCGTTGATTCTTCGGTTGTATATTAGCATGACTTGTATTATCTCGTACTCGTTTGTATCCCAATGCACCTGCTACCTTCTTAAATGGATTTTGATACTTCTGTCGAGGCTGCGGATTTCGTGGTGGTTGTTGCTGATTCTTGTTGTAACCTTGTCTCGTTGGTCTACGGAATATGGTAGATGAATCGATATCCATTGGTTCAACTGGGGGTTGTTGTTGATAAGAATAATTATTCTGATGATGATTGCTGAAATTATGATTCTGATGATGGTTGTATCGTGGAATGTACTCGAGGTTCTGATGGCGTGAATCATGTTGCATTGTACGGGCGATACTGTAGGCATCTGCTAATGTTGTGCAGGCTCGTGCATAGATGGCATTCTTGATAGCTACACTTCTCAGTCTAGTGACGAATGTTCTGATTGCTTTAGCTTGGATTTCTTGTGTCAATACTTGGATTATTCGTTCTTCCTTGTGTGTCATCTCAATCTTGGATAGCTCTACATTCAATGCTTGGTTCAGATTGTCATAATATACATGCAGTGGTAGTTCTTTTTGTTGTATTTTCATCATATCTTCCTCCAGAACGTATATTGGTCGTTTGTCGGCATAGGAATCGTCTAGCCTATCGATGATGTCTTGGAAGTTTCTCTTTACGTTGTGGTTGATCAGGATCTGTGCTGCTTTGCCAGTAATTTTTCCTCTGCTCATTATTAATGCTTGGGCATATATATTATGTCCTTCGAATTGTCGTATGTCTTCCATTAATGTGGTTGCTACTTTCCTCCAATTCCTGTATTCGTTGTAATCACCATTAAACTGTGTTAGTGTTTTAAACATATTCAGATCCACTTCTTCTGGTCTGGTGTAAGAACATATTTATTCTGTTCGTTGTGGAATGGTTGCACTTCTTCCTAATTGTAGTTCGGATAACTGTCGTTGCAGATCGGCGACTACGTGGGTTAATGCAATTAAATTTGCTTGTTCTGTCATCTTGCTGGTTTATTTGCTGATTTATTTTACTAAAAATCGGTCTCCAGTTGTATTCTTGGAGCGCTGCTTGATATGGTATTCTTTCTACGAAAACGTGTTGTTTGCTAAGGATGGTATATTGATCCTTTACTTTCAATTTGTTGTCGTATTAGGATTTTTATGTGAATCCCTTTTGATTGACGTTGTGTGCGATGATGCACTGGTAAACTTCTTGGATGGTTTAAATGAATCCTTTTTTGGTTTCCAGGGACTAGGTTCTTCCCTTTCAGGCAGACTGACTAAGGATATTATTGATGATCCTTTTTTGTTGCTGCCCCACGTTGGGCGCCAGTTAATTTATTTACTCGTTATGAATAAAATAAATATAATTTTAAGTCAGCCAATGAGATTGGTACTGACTGATCCTTTATTCGTTTAATAATTATGATAAATATTAAGAATATGTATATTATATAATATATAATAATTATTAATATGTATATTAACAGTATACACATGTACTTAAGTATTGAATATATTAAACTTAAACTGTACCTTTACAAGTGGTATACAGAACTTGTTACTCGGCAGTCGATAATGATAAAGTGACTTCGAGGCTATTGTTCCAGTTGCTTATATAGGCTATGCTTATCGCTGCTCATACTATTGAGATGCTAGTTGTTTACTAGTAAATAACTATTTGGGTTGTTATTGTTTGTTGTACTGATAGTGCGCTACTATTGTTCTAAGATAAAGTTGTTTTGATGATTTTTCTTTAATGTTTACTGAAAGATAAGGTTGTGGTTAAAGGTTAAAGTATTAACTCGCGTGATCTGCCAAAAAAAGGCTATTGAAAAAGTATCTCTTCTTGGATTACTCGTTATGCCATATACATATCTCTATATATATTGTCTAGTGATAGTTTTCACCCAATTTCATTCATTTTAAACACAGATTTTAGAAAAACACGCTCTCTCAATTTTATAAACATAACTCTGATATTGGCTGATGTGTGCGGTCTACATAAGGACTAGGGGAATTAATGACCCGGTTCAACAATATTACTATTAGGAAAAGATTCTCGGTGAATTTCGGTTAATAGTCAACTATAAGCACTGGGTTAAAATATTCAGTGTATAGGGGCTTGAGCAATTTTGGTTCGACTTGGGCAATTTTTAATCGTATATTCGTGCCAAGTTTTATTTCGTTATATTAATTCATTTTTGATTTGTATACCGGAAAGTGAAAGTTTGAAATGCAACTTAGTTTGTGTTTAACGTTGATTACGAGATACATATGTACATTAAACTTATTAGAGAGCGGGACCTCGCCCTTTTTTGTCATTGTTTAGTTTGTATTATATAGTATAGTATCTGAAGTTATGCACGGTTACAAGGATCTCGACAAACGATGAATAGAATATGAAAGTGCACCTATGTATTAAATTTCAATATCTCAAAACCTGACACTGGTTTTTATAGAAAAAATCTACGAGCTCTAATATGCGTACTATGTAAACGCAATTAAATTTAAATAATATGCAAATTATATCTAAAAGACAAAACCACTAATATTTGGCGTATACTTATAGACATATAGTACATATACTTTTATATTGATAGTAGCATTAGATATATGAATTTTTACGTACAGTGCTTCCCTGTAAAAATCGGATAATCCAAATATACATTTAAGATCGCCCCTTTACTATCAATGTATTACACCTCAAAAGTTCCAGCTTCAGGCATTTAATACTCCTTTTAACATTACGTGTCCTTGCGAGGGATAACTACTTTTGAACTCCTAATAAGGAGCAAGCCAATCTTTCTTTTAAGCTCTTACTGACTTCCGAAACAACAGCAGAAGGAATGATTTTCTTTGTCTCCAGAAATAGAACAAAAAGTGTAATTCTTTACAGAAAGAATACAAAAAGCGTAAATATTTTTGTCTCTTGAAAGACCATAAAAAGAGTTATATTATTTTACATCATTGAATACTATTACAATTCCAAATTTTTATTTCTAAAATATATTGTATAAATTAGTAATTCTCTTCATAAAAATAAATAGTGTTCACTGTTGCTAAGAAACATTTTCTTTAAGAGGTTCTGCAAAAGATGAGAAAATAGATAACATAAATTAGTAACTTTAGATATAATATAAAAGTCTCAGGCCTTACCAAAAAGGATAAAGTTAAACAATCTGAATTTATTGATCGCTGATTTTTCGAGCCATCCCAGTTGATTTTGAGCAAAAGTTGTCGAGAAAAATTTTGGTAACACCTTTTCTGGTTTCACCTTAGCAAACCGGGAACCTTGAAACCATTAAAATATATAAAAGACTCGAAATAAACTCTTTCTTCGCAAAAAAATTGACAAATTGCTCTTACCACTTCGGATTCCGATATTTAGCGCCACCATAAAATAACTTAATGGGAAAAAATTGTAAATCAATACTAACTGGACGTATGTACGTATATGTATGTGCATCCAATAATACTGTATGGTTGCTCAAAATTTTTTTTAACATTCCGATACTAGCTAAGAGGGAATCAACTTTATTTTCCACATTTTTTATCGCTTTGAGTACTTCTTCATTATTTTCTAGAGAAGATAGAATTTTATGTTTACTAAGGCAATTTAATGCATTTACCTATACCATTAATAGTAGTTCTAAATGGTATAGTATACGGCGTAAATATTGCCTAAATTTGCAAATTTTTCATAAGAAGTAGCTTCTTGTTAAACACTTTTAATGTTTTTTCACTAATCATTTTAAGAGACGCCTCGAATAAATACAGGGTGGGCCATATACAATTTTTAATTTAAAAAGTCAATAAAAAAAACGCCTTTATATTTTTCAAGGGTCTAACATTTATTTAAAAAGTTGTTTTATGAAATTTATTTGTGGAAAACAATTTCGGACAAGTGACCACCACGGCTGAGTTTACAGTAGTTTATCCGATCCACCCAATTTTGGAGTACTTTCTCGATGGTCTTGAATTGTTTCTGCATGGTTGGCGTAACATTTATCTTTAACAGCTCCCCACAGAAAATAGTCCAACGGAGTTAAATCGCAGCTTCTGGGAGGCCAATTCACATCACCTCTTTTGCTGATTATGCGATTTTCGAAGATAGGGCGTAAAAGATTGAGTGTAGCGTTTGCTGTATGGCACGTAGCGCCGTCCTGCTGGAACCAAATGTTGTCCAAGTCTTCCTCTTCAATTTGCTTGAAGAAAAATTCGGTTAACATTGCGCGTTATCGCTTACCATTGATGGTTACGGCGGTTCCTTCTTCATTTTCGAAGAAAAATGGGCCGATGATTCCACCAGAACGTTGACGTTTTGGTTTATCCACCAACGAGCCAGTTTCACGCACACGCTTGTTGCACAAATTGAACTGATGGCACTTTTTGTCTGTCCATTTTTTTTTGCCGAATTTCTCACAGTTTGGGTTGAAGACTCACCACTTTGGAAAAAAGTTTCCAATATTTCCCAGTTTTCTTCTAGTGAATAGCGACACATTTCGTAAATTTTAGACTTTTTACTGAATATCTGTCACTTTCCGAATGGTATTTGACGTTTCCAAAGTCGAAATATAGATAATTCAAATTTAAAATGTTAGATGGCCCACCCGTTACTTTGGCGATGTTTTATTCACGTTCACGCGTTGATTACAAAAATTAAAATGGCGAAATACGCGTATATTTAAAACAGAAGATTTTACATTTGGAGTAATAGCCGAGCAGTAGAAGTATACCTACAATTGCTAATTTATTCCTTCTAAATATATCAATAAGCGAGGAAACAAATGGTTTTTGTAAAAAAAGGGTTTTTGTAAACAAATGAGATTTTGCTTTTATTGCTCACTTAATGTTCGAAATAGATGAACATATCAGTATCCCTTTATTACTTGAATTTGGTATTAATATAATTTACTGAGTTATATAAGAAAAGTTCCGGACAATTACTTTTAAGTTTTTATTAAATTTGTTATTAGTTTCTTAAGGAGTAGTGGATAAAATCATGAAATTAATCATCCAGTTTTAAAGAAAAATTAAGAGACATTTTCGAGTTAAGACATCGAATAACAGTGTGATAATCGCAATTATTTCATCGAAAGTGACATAAGCCAGGTAAACGTCGCAATTGACACAAAAGATGACCTAACGATGATTTTCAGACTTAAGTGATACAACCAAAGTTGGAGTTGAACCCATTATTGAACAGCCGCTCACTCCTGTCGAAGAATATCGTGGAGAACCTATTATTGAATTGTCGACTCGGATTGATGAACTTTCTGATACTGAAGCCGCTTCCGAAGACGAGGACAATGATGTTGAAGATGTGTGAAATGGCTCAAACAATACAAACTTACAAATAGAAAGATAAAATTTTAATGAAACTGTGTTCAATATAACAATTCTGCTGAATTTTTGTAACAGACTTTACAATACATTTCTCCTTTTTGTACTACATACTAAATTAGTTCCTTAAAAAATTGCCTTTGTTTTCAAATTAACTGAAAGACATTTTTAAATTGAATAAAATAAAAGTATCTAAAATTACAGTGCAAATATTCTTAATATATTATATATATATATAGAAGAATTTATACTTTGTGAGTTATACATATTTCAAGTTTGAATGTGCAGAGCCGCAAGGCCTTAAACAATCTTAGATGCGAGTAGTTTAATATTTCGATGAATTTTTTTGGGCAACACTTACATAAGTGTTAGTTTTTTCTACGAAATGTTTTTGTGCATAATTGGAGAGTTTTTATATTACACTCCTATTACGTATTTATAATAATTCGATAATAGTAGTTGCCGTTCACGTTCGTATTGATGGTCGTTAAAACTTTTACAACATTTTGCTACAGAGTGTAAAATTGTTGTTTGTTTCATCTAAAAACATTTGAGTTAGATATGGGGCTATACGTATAACTATTAATGATCAGGCTGATGAGACAAGTTAAAATCCGAGTGACTGTCTGTCCGCCCGTCTGACCGTTCGTCTGTTTGTGCAGGCGATAACTTGAGTAAAAATTGAGGTATCGTACCGAAACTTGGTAAACGGTTTACTTGCATAAAATGTTTTTATTCAATATTTATTTATTTATTGCATCTGCTTAGTAAAGCCTACCAATAAGTTTACAAATCTTAAATCTATTTAAAACTAACAAGCTCAAGAATGTGGTTGAGCTTTTTTGGTAGAACGTTGCTCTTTAGTAGGCTGGGAGGTCACTTCTTTTTAAACGTGTTTGATTGCAGGAATTTGCCAAGGCATTAGCCAATGGGCTTGGCTGTTTGCGAATTTTAGAAATATATCTTATTCTGCTGTTCTCCAGCTCTTTTTCTACCATAGGATTATCAAGACCTTTATGGATGTTTACATTAGGCATGTAGTGTGCATTTTAGATTGGAATCTTTGTATTATATCAATGTTGGTTTCACCCCACAGTTGAATGCCATACATCTAAATCGGTTTAATTGTTGCATTGTAGCACAGGACTTTGTTGTCTAGACTAAGTTTAGAATTTTTGTTTAAAAGCCAATTGAAATTTTCTGCTCTTAACCTCATGCAAGTTATTTTACTCGCTATATATTTTCGTCACGTTCAGGTGAATCCCAAGATAAGTTACTTCATTCGCTTGGGGTACTACTAGAACATTGTTTATTTTATTTGTCGGACACGTTTCTGGTTCTAGCGAGAATGTAACATGCTTGCATTTTTGCTAATTAATATTTATACGCCAGTTGGCTATCCATTCTTCAACAAAAGTTAGGTGCTGCTCTAATACTTTTGATGCTCTAATGGGGCATTTGTTAAGGCTTACTAGAGCTGTGTCATCCGCGAAAGTGGATGTCAATACGTTAGTAGCTGTTGGAATGTCTGCTGTATAGAGTCTGAGGTACACCAACCCTATTATTCCTTCTTCTGATATGAAATCAGCTACTTTAAGTGTAAATTTCTTGTTTCTTAAATATGACTCCAAAGTTTTATGCAATTCGTAGAGTAAAACGTTTTTGATTTTCCATAAAAGGCATTCAGGCCAGACCTTATCGAACGCCTGAGCTACATCTAGAAATATTGCTTAACAGTATTCCTTGTGCTCAAATGCTTTCCTTATTTCGTCAATAATTCTATTTACTTGCTCTATTGTGCCATGCTTCGCACGAAATCCGAATTGATGAGTTGGTATTGTATTATTTTCGTGGAGAAAAGGAGACATCTTTGATAGTAACACTTTTTCAAATATTTTAGAAATACAGGGTAAGAGACTTAATGGTCTGTAGGAAGACGGCTGTGTTAGGTTTTTACCAGGTTTATCTATCATGATGATCTACGACTTTTTCCAGGAAATTGGATAGTCTCCGAAACCAAGAATTGCATTAAAAATCAAGGAGAGCACCATTATAGCAATATCTGGAAACCCAATTATCATTTTTAGAGTAATATTATTGTGTCCTTATGCCTTTTTCGAATTTAGCTCTTTTATGATTCTAGTAACTTCAGAAGTGGAAATCCTAATATACACAAGGGACTCGTTAGCGGGACTGGGCAAGGTTTACAACTTAAAGTTGTTCTTTGGGCATTTGGGTTGAAATACCTTTTTTTGCCTTGTCCTCATCACTACGTGCCCAATTAGCCTTCAAATGCCTTAGAGGCATGACTTTTGGGCTTTCCAAAGTGAGTTTTGCTTGGTAGAATTTGGACACAGTTTCTTCATATAATTTTCAGTGTTGTGTTCTCCCTCACGGTTAAGTGTTTTTTTTAACTTTCGTACAGCAGATTTCAGCTGAAGCAGAGTTGAAGGGGGGCGATTTAACTGCCATTCACGTCTAGCTCGCCTTTTCTCATTTAAAAGTTTCTCTATTTCATTATTGGTGATCTTTCTATAACCAAATGGTTTATTGTTTCTTTTTGGTATTGCCAATACAGCTGCATTAGTTATTACATCAATGAATTCTCTTATACTTTCATCAATGTTTCTCCCTGTATTTATTTTGCAACCAATATTGATGTGGCTACTGATATGTTTTCTATACTTCAACTAGTTAGTTTTATGAGATGTTAGAGCAATTTTTGGCTCAAATATCATGGACTGTTCGTATAACTTTATCAGTAAAGGAGAATGATCAGATGATAAGTATGTACATGTGTCAGCTGTCATAAGGGATCTATCTATATTTTTGCCTACAGCAAAATCTATTAAGTCTGGTATTATTTTTTTATCACTGGGCTAGTATGTCGGCTTACCAGGAGATATGCAGCTCATTATGCTTATTCATAATAGTGTAGTACAGCTGTTGGCCTTTCGGATCAATAAGATCCCCCCCAGTACGTGTGCTTTGCGTTGTAATCTCCACCTGTTAGAAATTTTTGACCTAGTGTTCCAAAAATGGTTTTAAATTGGATGTCTGTAATTTTAAACAGAGGTTGGCAGTATATGGCCGCCAGGTTAAAGTCCACGATTTTTTGTAGTTATTGTTATTGTCTCAAAATGGCACACCCTAATATAGCCGCAAGGTTTAAGTCACAACCCTCATTTTTAGTGATATTGTTGTAACTGTGGTGAAGCATGAGATTCTAAAGCACAGTGGTTTGAACGATTTCTGATCAACACTACTGTGCCACCATGCGCTTTTCCATCCGGGTGATTTGTAACATAGAGTCTAAATCCCGGTATATTGAAATTATTTTTATTTATTGGATGAGTTTTTTATATAAGCATTACATTTATATTTTTTCAGACAGAAATCTGATAATCTCTAATTTATGTTGGTTAAGGCCGTCTCTTGCCAACAGGTGTTACTTCGGACTGAGTGGGCAATTGAGAAGTAAAGTCCTCTCTCGACAAACAACCAAAAACAAAAACCAAACGCTATAAGTCACTCATAATTCCCGTCCTGCTATATGGTGCAGAGTCTTGGACGATGTCAACAACGGATGAGTCGACGTTGCGAGTTTTCGAGAGAAAAGTTCTGCGAAAGGTTTATGGTCGTTTGCGCGTTAGCCACGGCGAATACCGCTTTCGATGGAATGATGAGCTGTACGAGATATACGACGTCATCGACATAGTACAGCGAATTAAAAGACAGCGGCTACGCTGGCTAGGTCATGTTGTCCGAATGAACGAAAACACTCCAGCTCTGAAAGTATTCGACGCAGTACCCGCCGGAGGAAGCAGAGGAAGAGGAAAACCTTCACTCCGTTGGAAGGACCAGGTGGAGAAGGACCTGGCTTCGCTTGGAATATCCAATTGGCGCCACGTAGCGAAAAGAAGAAACGACTGGCGCGCTGTTGTTAACTCGGCTATAATCGCGTAAGCGGTGTCTACGCCAATTAAGAAGAAGAAGAAGACCCTTAGCATTCCATAAACAGATTACTAAATTAAGCTAATTTTTTACTTAATAAATTTTGCCGCATTTGAATTTGTGATTTTATTAAATCTTGGATCATGTTTTGCATGCTAGACATAAATTGGGTCATACACTGTGTAAGATTTATAATCATAGCTTCAATACCTCCATTTGGAGGATTTTGCGGCAGTTGCATTTGTAGAGTGTTGCCTTTCACCACATTTGCATAGCTTCCTTGCATATTATTATCAGTGTTTAAAAAACTGCAGTCGAATTAGCAGAAGTCCCAATATTATTGATATTCACTACTTCAACTGCGAGCGATATCAAAAAGTATGCAAGTGCTTTTACTTCTGCTTTTGAAAAAATCAGAAGTCGCATGCTTTGACTGGCGCAAAAATCAAACAGCTACGAAAATCAGAAATCAGCATAAGTCGCCGTTATTCATTTTTCTGCTTCTGCTGTAGCTTTCGGTCGTATACATAAGTTGCCGCAGCAGCTATCGACAATTTTCGACAGTCGTCAGCAGTCACAGTCGCGAGAAGTAATGCATTCGACTTTTTGCTACTTTTGATTTTTGTCGCTGTT
The DNA here is from genome assembly GCF_024586455.1 of Bactrocera neohumeralis. NCBI lineage: Eukaryota > Metazoa > Arthropoda > Insecta > Diptera > Tephritidae > Bactrocera > Bactrocera neohumeralis. The sequence continues at coordinate 6,217,769 of NW_026089622.1, read as the reverse complement.
GCTTTCGATCAGCAGCGTAAGTCGAAAAAAGCGAGAAGCGTCCGATTCGTGGAAGTCGGCCGTCGCGACCGTTTTTGATTAGCTACGACTTTAAAGAAATGTTTGGCAATTAATTATAGTGTACTTGAATTTTTTTATTATGTTGTTCATTTTCAAATTTTTCTTAAGTTTACAAAAATAAAAAACTAAATCAAAATTCGTTGGAATAAATAACATAAAAACATAACAGTAAATTAATTTTTCATTGCTTTCATTACATATGTACATTACTCTTTTTTTTGATTATTCTTTACAATGTTCCTCTTGTTCAAAAAGTGGCAACGTATCAATGGCCATGTTCAGAAAGCTAGGATTTAATTTTACTAGCAATATGTTCTCAAGAACATCGTGGCTTAATCGATTGCGAGAGTCGGTAAGCACCAGTCTTAAAGTAGAGAAAGCTCGTTCAATCGACACCTGTTATAAAAATAATAAATAAAGGAGAAAACTTTAATTAATTAGGCCATTTCCATTTACCTGAGTTGGCGGTACGGCATAACAAACATTACTAATTGCGTATAATTCCTGGTCGGTATACTGTTTTCCTTTCCAATAAGACAAAACGTGAATGTCAATCCTTTGATAAGAAAGTTTCCGGTTTTCAATTTTTGAATATACATCGATTGTACTGTTGACTTCTGATTTAACGCCTTGAGATAAGTATGCTTCTAGCAATTCGTCTTCCTCATCAAAAAAATAGTTCTGCATTTCATTAGAGCTGGAATTCGGAGTTGAGCACATATTTCCAGTAGGGTGAAGACTATTAAGTCTATCCCAAATATATTTTAAATGATTTATTGCGTCATTTTTTTGTTGCGGGGATAATATATGTTGAAAACGTGGATCCAAAAACAAGCAAGAAACTATAAATTTGTTATTCAACAATATTTTTGTTCGTTTTTCAATAGAATTTAAAATTTCATTTCCAATAGTTTTCGTTAAATTCTGATTTGTATCCTTTACTAATTTTTCAGTAGATAATGTAACTGTTCCTCTTGAAAATTTTTTATGGCTTTTTGCGAGGGACTGAAAACATTGCAATATGCCTCAATAAAATCCCAAAACGAGGAATCTAGATCAAAATTCTCTTCATCCGATTCATTTTTAATAGATTCAATTTTACTTAAAATATCTTTAGCTTCCAACAAGTTGTTTAACATTGTGTAAGTAGATCCCCATCTGGTTGGACAATCTAGTTGTGGCATTTTCAATTTTTTTAATTCAAATATTTCACGATATCCATTTGATGTTTTTCTTATGTATTTTGTCAATTGAGTAAGTACTTCATAATATCCAATGATTTCATCACATCAAGAGCAACCAGCTGTGCTGTATGTGCAGCACAACGACAAACTTGAATATGGCACTGTTTCCATAAGCTCGATTTCTTGTATATAGTCATCGTTGGTGCACTCTTCGTTGTCCGTTTCATTATTTTGTTATCAGAAGTTATGGATACAATTTGATTTAAATTAATATTATATTTACTAAGCACTTTCACTACTTCGGTGGCAAGATTTTTGGCTCCACTTGATCCTGCACCTTTAAATTCAATCATTCCCAAAATTATTGATTTTATTTCAACCGCGTTTATGTATTGTGCACTTATTCCAAATATATTTCTGGACAATCGGGTTGCACTGTCTATTTTTAAAGATAATAATTTGTTCTTCAGTTCATTTGTTAATAGATTCTTTATATTATTTGCCACTACTTTCAAAGTATTTTTGCAGTTTAATTCATTTAATTTCATTATTTGTCCATCCGCAGTTTTTAGTCCTTCACAAATTGGATCGAGAATATTCCTCATGTTTGGAGAATTTAAAACATTAAAAGGAATACTGTCTTCCGTTACCAATCCAATGTAAGATCTTAACAGTTGTTTTTTATTGACTTCAATTTTAATTTTTTTTCGTACTGTTTTAATCGAGGAAGTTGATGACGATTCAATGTTTTCAAGAGTTAAATTTAAGTCAACTTTGTGCTGCTTTATTAAATGCGTTTTTAAATTCGACAGTCTATTGTTTTTAAGTGAACTTTTACATATATTGCATATTGCTAAACCCTCGGCTGCTTTATTTTCAAAATATTTCCACGCTGCACTTGGCGCCACACGTGTGAGTCTAGCAGCGTTCTAATTGCAAGTAAAAGCAAAAGAGCAAAAATAACAAGACAGCGACTGCTGGGGACTTTCACGAATCGAACGCTCTTGCTTTTTTTGACGTACGCTGCTGATCGAAAGCAACAGCGACAAAAATCAAAAGTAGCAAAAAGTCGAATGCATTACTTTTCGCGACTGTGACTGCTGACGACTGTCGAAAATTGTCGATAGCTGCTGCGGCAACATATGTATACGATGAAAAGCCACAGCAAAGCAGAAAGCAGAAAAACGAATAACGGTGACTTATGCTTATTTCTGATTTTCGTAGCTGTTTGATTTTTGTCTATGCTTCGACTGCGACTTCTGATTTTTTCAGAAGCAGTAGCAGAAGCAAAATCATATGAACTGAAACTTGCCGCAGTTTTTTAAACGCTGATTATTATTGTTAGAAGTAATATGATTTGAACTTTTAACTGAGATTGCTATAATTCCATTACGGGGTGTTTGTAACATTTGGTTACGAAGTGCTTGAATGCACTCTTACAACTTCGATTTCAAATCTTTATAAACAGAACAACCCCTGTAGTTAGCAGTGTGATTTCCTCCACAATTGCTGCATTTTTTCATTTAATTCGACTTTTCCAAGGGTGCATTTCGAACTGGGATGTAAATCACCACATACTACACAAACACTGCGTAGAGTGCAATATGATTTGGTATGCCCATATTCTTGGCAGTTAGTAAATTATACAGGACCGTTCCTTTTATGTGGTTCTTCAATAGTTACTCTACGATGCAGCAAATATTTCAAATTATATATAGGAAGTATTTCATTTTTTTAAGTTGATTAGAATTCGAATAATAGTTCTTGTTTTTATTTGACAAAAATGTAACAATTTCCATAAAACTCCTACACTTGTAGGACTGATTTTTTGTTTCATCTATAATGCCTTTTTTCAAAGGCACTATATGAAAATTGTTAGTACCTACAATTTCACTTAATTTAGCAACAAGAGTATTACTGCTCGCTCGCGCATATATATTTGTATTGGAGGTGGTTTGGCATTAACGACTGTGGTGGTACCCTTCGCTTCGAGTCTGAATCATTACTTCGTAAGGCAAATCTGTTGCCATTTAAAACTTCGATTTTATTCTTATTTGGGTAACCGCCTTGAATTTTTTAGGATTAACCGCTGACTTTGAAGGACTTAATTTCCTTTTTATATTAACGAAGCGTTCAGCCAGTTTGTGCAGACTAGCCTTTTTTTAATGGTACTTTCTCACCTTGCGTTATATTATTCTTCGTTGCCTGTGTGCTTGCTTGTACCTGGTGCGTTGTTGGGGTGGTCACGTTTTTTGCTGACCGTTGTTGACTGTCGTTCTCTGCTGCTTTTGTTTTTTGTAAGCTCTGCTTGTGGAGTTGCTCAGTTGGTCGCTGCGATTACTAATCCTTCTCACCGTTGCCTTGTTTGTTGGTAGGAGCTAAATTCGCAGGCTCGACAAATCTGAAGTAGGCATTCAGAGAATGCCTACGGCCTTGTTGGTGGGGCTCCGCTGACCTCATGTTTTTCTTTTATTATTTATTTCGCACTTATTTGTTTTTTAGTATGTTTATTGTTTGCAAAAAGTCTAATTTTTTGTGTTTTTTATGTTTTGATTATCACTTCCGGCGTTATTGCATAACGTTTGCACTTACTGCACTTTTTCAATCTTTGCTTGTTTTGTTTTATTTTTATTTTATTTTTGTTTATAGAATGTTTTGAAAGCTCGTTCCAAAAAAATTTAGAGGAGTTCTGGGATGAGCGTAATCGGAACACTGCCCTGCACACAAACCGGCATTAACCGAAAATCTATGAAATGCCATAACTAAGCGCTAAACATAGATTCGAGGTATGACAATTAAGTAATGAGACTCATTCCATAAACACCGTATATTTGAAAATTGTTCTACAACTCTGCCATCCCTTTCAAAGTAGTCCCCTTGGGCAGCTATGTACCGATTCCAGCGCGTTTTCCATGCTTCGTAACATTTCTGGAACGCTTCGACTGGGATGTCCGCGAGTACCCTCGTCACGGCCGCCTCGATGTCCGTAATCGACTCAAAATGGGTTCCTTTGACAACTGATTTTGTTTTAGGAAACAAAAAAGTCACAGGGTGATCCCTTTAGAGGCCAAATACTGGGACAGGCTGAGGATGGTGTGGCACGGTGGGTTGTCGTGATGAAGGATCCAGTTACGAGCGATGTCTGGGCGAACTCTGTTAACTCGTTTTCGCAATCTTTCGAGTACGTAGCAATAGTAGACGTGATTCACAGTTTTCCCCGGTGGAACGAATTCTTTGTGGACGATTCCACGGCTATCAAAAAAGGCAATAATTATCGTTTTCACCCACGACTGGTCTCCCACTCCGCGCCTCTTCTTCCACGCTTTCACGCCCCTCCTTAAACTCCCCTAAAATAACCAAATTCGCTCAAAATAAATTCTATAGGAATCTTGCCAACTGAAAATGAATGAAATCGGATCACAACCCCACTCACTCCTCACATAACCGTACAGTTAAAAATTACTAAAAGTACGATAAATCCATATCTAAATACGCCAGAGGAATTATCTTTTACCTCCGAGAAGACTTGAGAACACTTAATAAGAGCCAGGGTCAAAGTTCGACAATGGTCATGGCACCGCTCGTTCTTGGGTGAAATCACATCGTTACTCTCTCGACCGGTTTCAACCAGATTAAGTACATAACATTCTTTTAAAATTCCTATGTCACAGTGCGAAAATAGGTGAAATCGAACTCCAACGATTCCTATTTCTTATATAACACAATTTTAAATTCCATTCTATTCGTGAAATAACATACGATATTTAATATATTTCCTAATTTTCACGAAAACTTGCTTTCTTAATAAAAATGGGATTGTTCGACTCCTAAAAAATGTTCACGTTCGATATGAAATTTGTGGCAACTTTGGCAAAAGTATCGGGAAATTGTTGTTGAACAATTGTATTCATATTTAAGGGATCGCCTCGGTGTGACCCTCCGAAAAATCACTTATTTTCGCAATTTTCTTTTAATGTTGAAATTAATTCATCGGTCTGATTTTTTTATGTTTATTTATTGTGTGTATAATAGTTAAATAACTTTTTGAAATGACACGTAAAAAAGGTACCGTACGATATTTATGTCTATGTATAACAAAAATTTCAAAAAGATTATTAATCTCTAGGCAAGTCGCTATCCGCTATAGATGGAATTTTTTTTGAAACTTGACAAAATGGCGGCGAACAAAAAGTATCGAATTTGGCCTTTTTTTCGACCGTTTTCGTAGAAAAGAATAGAAAGATTTCAAAAAAAGCTTTCAAAAATTTTCTCTCCACTATTTTGCCTTTCTACAATAAACGCTGTACCGACCGCAATAATTTGAATTTTGATTTCAAAATTTAAGTGAATGTTTATTAAAGTGTATACTATCCGATAATGCAACAAAAAAGATGTTTTGAAAATTTCAAATTTAGACGCTCCCTTAAGCGTACATTATCGGCTAGATATGGAGCCGGAATTTGCTGCGGGGAGGAAAAAGAACTCGGTCCTGGTGTGACCCCGAAATCACTCAGTCGAAAGAAATTCACCAACGGAAATTTTTATACTCTTTCAACCAGTTGCTACAGAGTATTATATTTTTATTCACTTAACGGTTGTACGTATCACCTAAAACTAAGCCAGATAGATTTAGGGTTATACATATATAATTGGTTAGGATGACGAGAATAGTTGAAATCCAGTTGAAAAATTGAGGTAGCTCGATGAAACTAGATATGTGGGTTCCTTAGTACAAAAAAAAATCGAGTTCGTAGATGGGCGTAATCGGGTCACTACCACGCCCACAAATAACCATTAGCCGAAAACATATCAAGTGCCATAACTAAACACTAAATTACGATATTAAGCTGTATTTTGGTACAGACGATAGCAGCACCTTTGGACAAAACTTCTTGAAAAAGTCGGAGTTGCCTCTAACAAGTTTAATGTAGATATCTCCTAAACCACTTCAGCTACAATAACCAAATTTACTGGATACAAATCTGATAAGAACTCCTACCGCCAGTGTGAAAATTGATGAAATCGGAGGATAACACCGCTCACTCCCCATAAAACGGTACTGTTAAAAACTACTAAAAGCATTCTTCTTTCATTCTTATGCCACGTTGTGAAAATGAAAGCAATCGGACAACAACCACGCCTACTTCCCATATTGCACAATTTTAAATTCCACTTGATTCGTTCAGTTTCCAGTACACAAATAAAGAAGCAATTAATATAACGGGATAAAACTTTGCACGAATAATGTCGTTAGTGTGTGCCTCCATACGAGTGAAAATTGCTTAAGTCCATAAAACCTGTCCACGGTCTAGGTAATAAAATTTAGACCCCGGTACCTATAGTTGAGTTTTGGTCAAAAATGTCGCTCAGTGTGTGAGATACATAGCTGAAAATAACGAATCATCCGGGTGACTTTACTCTATATAATTGGTTCTACATAGTATTTCCCTGGTTTTGATTCTTGCAGGTTGCAGGAGTATGAAATGTTCGGTTGCGCCCGAACTGAGCTCTTCCTTGATAGTTAAACTTGCTGACGTCGATCAAACATCTCTACATCTTATAAAATAAAGCCTTAAAATGTGTATGTTACCTCACAGCTCAGCTAAATCTTAACCGATTTTATTCCGGTTTTTTGCAAAACATACCTTGAGCCCTCCTCTCCAACGTAGGACACCTTAAAAAATATTTTGCCTTATAAAGGCGCGACAATAAGCAAAAAAACCTCAAAAATAGACTAATTTTATCTTCACACTCCAATATCTTTAAAACTACTGCATCAATTTAGAAAGGAAAAA
>NW_026089622.1:6197663-6210630 GCF_024586455.1 Bactrocera neohumeralis | reverse complement strand
GACTTGCGACTGTTCTTGAGTAAATTGGAACCTGATATTAACCTGATATTAATAAACTTATCAGATTACTCCTTCACATTAGTTTTTATATATGGATAGATTATTTTAGTTTTATTTTTAATAAAATATTTTCTGTTTTAATACTATAAAGTTGTGTTTCAATAATCATTCTTATTGGAAGGTGGAGCCCGTAAGAGTTAACTTGAGACCTAAGCGCAGTTGTATGTTACCTACTGCGCTTAGGTTTCAATTTGCTGGTAATAGTAAAAGTTTCGTTTAGAATTCTCCGTTAACATACATATGTATATGGGTCACAATAATTAATTTGAAGTTATAGTGGTTTTTAAATCGGTGAAAAAATGGGGGCGATAAAAAAATATTTATTCTCAAAGTGGGCGGTAGACAAAATAAGTTTGTGAACCACTGCCCTAAATGACATTCTATTTACGGGACCCACACTACAACCAGACTTAATGCTCCTCATAATAAGTAGGCGTATATACAAATACGTATTCAATGGGTATACCGGAAAGATGTATCGCCAAATACTCGTACACAAAGATGATCAAGATTTTCAGCGGATTATTTTCCATAAATCTGCCAATAGTCCACTACGCGACTTTAAATTGAAAACAGTTACCTTTGGCGTAAACTGTGCCCCATATCTAGCCATTCATAAACAACACGAACTGGCAGAAGACACAAAGTCAAAGTTTCCTCTGGCAACAATAAGCAAGTGTTAAAAACTCAAACGTGTGTAGGGGATATCCTGTCTGGAAGCCACAGTCTTCCACAAGCATACGAGTCCTTATCAAAGGGTTTCCATTAAAAAGATAACAGCTAAACTGCCAAATTTCTTAACAAATATACCAAACGACCATTTGTTGGATACTAATTTAATTATATTCGAAAAGGAAAGTACAATCAAAACACTTAGCATCCAATGGAATGTGATATCGGAACAGTTTTCATACACTACTGAGTCCATATCCGCATTATCCGCAATAACGAGGAGGCGGATTTTATACTCGGTGGCAAAACTTTTCGACCCCGCAGTATGACTTTCGCCAATACAAGCAAAAATTCTGATTCAAGAATTATGGCTAGACGGAACCGACAGGGACGAACAAGTGAAACCACTTCGCTTACGTGACCTAGTAGGATCAGCCACTTGGCGACATGTAGCCAGTGGTGACAACCCTGCTGATCTAGGTGCAAGAGGGTCAAAACCCGTGCATCTCGCCACCACCACCCTCTGGTGAAATGGCCCACGATGGTTAACAGAATCTCCCAATTCTTGGCCACATTCGCCCATGCGCAACATACTTGCTCCAGAAAGTCGAAAAATCGACACTGATCATGCAACACTGGATGACACTGACATCCTTGAACGATTTTAATCGTTCCCTCGAGCCCTCCGGGTAGTCGCTTATATGCTCAAGTTTTTAAAGTGGCTTAAACTTAAGGTTAAAGAAGCAACTTACCTCCAGTGCAATGCATTGACGCACCAAGTCTTACAAAAAGCAAAGTTCGCTCTTGTCGCATTAACTCAAACGCGCTACATCAGTCGCGACATATCATTACAAAGAGAATCGAAGCCTATTAATAAAAAAAAATTCTAGATACGAAGGGTTTGCTTTGCGCGAATGGCCAGCTTGCTAATTCATGCCTCTTCCCATCCACCTCTTCCCATCCTATCCTACCAGAGAAGTGTCCATTTACCACTTTATTTTTCAGTTATATCCGCGTACTAATACTCCACGCCGAACATCGCCTCATGCACCATATGGTCCGCCAAGGGTTGTACATACCCCGACTTAAGCCCCAAATAAAGTGCATTTCATGTGCAGGGTCTGTACTATGCATAAGCAGAAAATGCGGTCGCAGATTATGGCAGCACTTCCACGTGAATGCTGCAATTTTACTCTGCCTATCGCCAGTACAGGTGTCGATATTTCTGGGCCTTTTAAGATAAAGACGTCTATGCTAAGGTCTCCTACCCTCACGAAAGGCTATGCGGCTGTATTTAGCTGTTTCACGACAAAAGCAGTACACGAGGATTTCCAAGCAAAATCATGAGTGATAATGGAAAAACATTTATCGGAGCCCAAAGAGCTACCGAAAGACAGTTTGTGGATTTCATAAAAAAAGTCTCACCGGATATTGTCCAAAAGTACGCTCCCCAAGGTATCAATGGGCAGTTTATCCCCCAAGCGCTCCTCATATGGGTGGCTTATGGGAATCAGTGGTAAAAAGCTTCAAATCTCATTTTAAAAGATAGCTGGCAACCACAAATTTAATTATGAAGAATTCACGACACTGTTAACTATAATTGAAGCCGTTCTTAACTTACGGCCTCTCGCTGCACTCTCGCAAGATCCCTCAGACTTTACTGCCTTCACGCCAAGGCATTTTCTTAAAGGAGCGCCCATCCTGGCCACACCTGAGCTAGGCGTGGAATCGCTCTCCTTCTTAAACCGTTGGGAAAGAATTAAGATTCTCCATCAAGATTTTAGTCGCCGATGGAAAGATGATTATTTAAAGGACCTCCACAGAAGGTACCGATGGAAAACAACAGAAAATGCGCCTATGCCTAGAGATTGTGTCTTAAACAATGACGATTGTGTCCCCCCTACCGAATGGCGGCTTCGTAGGAGCCGTAGTAGAGTTTCGCTATGGTAATATTCGCATAGTCGCACATAGGAGCATTTGTTCTCAAAAACCGGACAAATTTATTTAAAGTGATTTTATAAATGAAAATGAATAAAAATGCATGATTGAATATAATAATGCAATATATTAAAATAAAACAAGTAAGAAAGAGCTAATTTCGGGTGCAACCGAACATTTTATATTGAATACATTTGAGTAGGAGGTAGTGCCGACGAGATTTCATCTATTTTTGCTCATCCCACATACTACTAATTTGGCATATACTCAAAAAAATGTTAGCTCGATATCATTTAGGTACCTTACATACAATCAGCAATCATATGGAACAAGATCAAGTGGATGTCCGAAAATCTTGGTAATAGTTATATAGGTGGGAGGGTTGTGTTGGAGGGGTCAAATTTTCGCGCAATTGTATCTATTTTAGGCGCAGAGATACACTGTTATGAATAAAATATGTTCTGCAATTTTCATTGAGACATGACTCAAATATTGGCGGATATATCAAACTAAAAGGGACCTAGGAGTTCTCAGAAAAGTATTGACCCGATTCAACCGATTTTTGACACAATGAAATACTATTGTAAGAAAAGGATTCTGTGTGAATTTTAATTACATATCTCACACATTGAACGATATTTTCGGTCAAAAGTCAAATATTGGTATCGGGTTCACATATTCGGTACCTAGGGGCTTGAACAGTTTTGGATGGATTTAGACAATTATTGGTCAGAAGGTATCTTATTTTAAGGGAATTATTACCGCAAAATTGTATTCCGTTATATTAATTAAATCTTTATTTGTGTACTGGAAAGTGAAAGAATCAAATGGAATTTTAAATTGTGTTATATGAGAAGTAGGCATGGTTGTGGTCCGATTTCGCCCATTTTGACACAGGACAATTAAAATAATGTTACGTTCCAAATTTTGTCGGAATCGGTCAGTCGGGTCCCGAGATATGGGATTTCAGCAGAAAGTGGGCGGTGTCACGCCCATTGTCTAATTTTCACACCGGCTCCTTATACCATCTATACACCACCCGTATATAATAATTAAGCAGAATTGCAGTATTTAAAAAAAAAATTTAAAAAAAAAATAAATAAAGCAGTACTCATTTTATGCAACTAATCAACTTTATTCAATGTGTTTTTTTAAAGAGGGGAAAGACGGGGAAAACGTTTAAGTTTATATGTTAAGTAGAAACCCTGTAGTTTACTAGGAAAAATAATTCATAGCTCGACATCGCCCGACACTATAAGAAAAACACAAATTTCTAAAAAAATAAAACAAAATTAGTTTTTTTTAATGATTCATTGTTTTCCAGAAAAAACATAAAAACATATTAACTAAATTAATTCTTATATCATTAATATTAAAAACATACCATGTTGTCCTGAATCCGTAAAAAATATTTTCAAGAATTCCGTTCACGCAATAAAAAAAATCACTTGCAATTTCGAGAACAATGGATAGTTTCGCGAATCAAGTGCGGAACACATAGAGCGCGACAGACTGCAAACTACATCTGTCAAATATTAAAATACACACGTTCATATGGACACTGTTATTTTCTCAGCTGCACGACTACACGACTGCAGGCCGACAGTTGTCGTTCTCGCTAACTTCAATATCCTCCTATATTTACCAACGGCAGTACGACGACAGTGGAGTTGACAGTAGAATGGAAAATAGAGAGATGAGGTAGAGTGGTGATGCCACTAATATGTAAAATGTAAAATTATTCACAGCTCTAACAAACTTGAAGTTATTTTACAAATAAAAGCATAAAATAGATCTATTATATCATTTGTAACAACAATTGATAATTTAAAGCAAAAATAATTACCTATTTACTTATTTTTTGCATTAAAATTTCACTTTGAACAAAATATTAAAATTTCATTGCAGTGAAAGGAATTAGTATGGCCACAACGAAATTGTGTACATACAAAATGGACAACTGCGTTGTTTTGTGTACATGCCGGCTATTGTGTTGTTGTTCTTCTCAAAATGTACATGTAGTAAGATGCACATCGACGTTTTTAGTTCACTGTCGTGCTGCTGCAGTCTGTCGTGCTCTATGTGTTAGACACTTCAGCACGTGCGTTCTGAACGAAGTTTAGATTCCGACTACTTGTGTGGCAATATAGCGGCCTGAAGGTCATTCATTTATTCGGTTCATTGTAGAACGGTTATTTAGGTACCAAAAAAATCAATTTTGAGTACCAGCGCTGATGTTTTTAATTTTCAATTTTGTTCGGTTTTTGAGGGTAAATGCTCCTATGTGAGTTGATCTCCGCCCACAATCGGGAACGCTACTAGACCGCTCGTTACATTATGCTTTTGCCAACCGCCGACAAAATCGAAACGTGACCGTAACTAGTAAACAAAAAATAAATAAAATAATCAGCCACACTAGCAACAAATACAAAAAAAAAGTCGATCCGCTTGGCGACTCACTCGTGCCACTTTACGTGACACCAACGCCCATATGAGTATATACATAGGTATATATGTATACTAGGCCGGGTCGATTTGAGGGGAGGCAAAAAAATCGCCCATTGCTCTATGAAAATCATATTCTAGGGATCAAAATAAGAAACTTTGCCGAAAGAACCATACCTCTGAAACGAATTCTGATGTCCCCCAATTCGGGTCGAACTTTTGGGTAGGGGCAAATTTTGAAATAGAATTGAAATTACCATTTCATTCTTATTACCTCGGAAAGTGAGGAGAACTAAAGCAATAACCACTATGGTATTTCAGAAAAAAACAATAAGTGATGTGACTATTCCAAATCAAAAAGTTTACAATGAATCCTCCATCCTCTACACCGCAAGATGAAGCAACTACATTAACAACTATCGAAAACCCAATGAGTCATATACCAAAGCATGATGTTACTGTTTTTGGTATGTCTACTGATTTGACTGATCTTAATTTACCAACCCATCTGGATATCTTGAGATATTACTTTTACTTAAGCGAACGTGCTAAAACAGAACAAAAAAAGGTTTCCCATAAATCATTCACTATTGAAGTACAAGATAAGTTGATTGGAATTTGGGAAAAACTTGGTATGGAATTAATGCTGAAAAAAAGTGTATGTAATAAATTGAATAAATTGCTTGACAAGTATCAAAAGCAAATCAAGAGAAGAAACAACACCCAACAATTTACAGAGTATGTAAAATCTCTGGAAACAATTTTTTACATTGGAACATGTAAATGCGATTTGAAGGCAGCTCCATGTGCATGCGGCTGGGTTCCCAAACGCCTCAAAGAGTTCATGCACGATCAACATAATCAGAGAAGACTAACAATGAATGCATTTATGATGGAAACTGAAGAGCAAGGAGCAACGTCTATGTCATCAATGCCGACATATCAAGATCCCGATGATTCAACATACGCACCGTCACCGGTTCAAGAAGATATGGATAGAAGCACTAGTTCGCAATACACAGAGAGATACGATTGTTTTAACTTTGCCTTGGTATGTGACAGATTTGGTGTGCCTGACAGAGTAGCATCAGCATTGGGAACCGTTCTTTTGCAAGATTTTAAAATTAAAGGTAAGCATGGGAAACCTCTCATCATGGATAAATCGAAAGTTCGCAGAGAAAAAGAGAAATGCAGACAAGAAGTGCTTCGCAAACGGTTAGATGATACCAATTTGTTAGCGTTTTCATTGGATGGCAGAAAAGATGATACTTTAACGATAGATAAAATTGATGAGAAGTATCATACTAGGATGGTAAAAGAACCTCATCTTGTTATTTTGAGAGAACCCAATTCTTAATTGATTGGTTACGTAAGACTGGAACATGAAACCGCTGAATACAAAACAACCAAATTAAATGGTTTTTTCAACGATAAAAATATATCACTGGATATATTAATTGGAATATGCACTGACGGTGACCCAACAAACACTGGCCCACACGGTGGAATTATACGACGATTCGAATTGCTGTTAAAAAGACCATTGCATTGGTTTGTCTGCCTTCCACACTTCAACGAACTTCCGTTTCGGCATTTGTTTGAAGCTTTGGATAAATCAACCAGCACTGGACCAAGATCGGCAACCGGAAAAGTGAGCCGTCAAATCGAAACGTGTGAAACTCTTCCGGTAAGTTATTGCTATCACTCATTTATTATAATTGTCAACCATTTTAAATTATTTTATTATTATGTATATATTTTAAGGTGGTGGACGGCTTCCAGAAAATTGAGTTGCAAAATATGCCCCCTGCTACAGAATGCCCCCCTCCACCGATTCGAAGTACTTATACGACATGGCCCTTGCAATTTCTAGCGGCGTGGTTCCGGTGGTTCCGGTGGATCTGGCTAACATCAAACCAGAGAAAATTGTACATTCTCGGTGGCTCACCAAGGCCGCTAGATTATTGCTATTATATGTGACAACGGAAAATCCAGATGCAAATTTAAGAATTCTGGTTGAATTTATAATTAAATGTTATGTGCCAATGTACTTCAATATCAAGTATTACAGCTCTGTCGTGTACGGCAGTGCATTATTTTTCAAGTTCATTGGTTGGTCACGATTTCTAGAACCTCGTTTACGCAAAATTGTCAATCAAGTAATTAAAGATAATTCATATTATGCGCATTCGGAAAATATCTTGTTATCAATGTTGTTTGATGATAGTAAAGAAAAGCGCGACTGTGCCATCAAGAAAATTCTACGCTATCGAACCGATGTTGACGAGCCAATGGAACTTAGAGTTTATAAAAAACTAGATATAAACTTTAATTGCACAAGTTATACAGAAATGATCAATTTGAATGTTATAAATATCGTATTTGAACCACCATTCACGCGAAGCATTCCGTACGATACATTGAAAGAATATTTAAATCAAGATGATCCACTGTTTAATGATCCAAAAACTCCATCACACATATAAGGAACGGAACGACATGTTCAATTGCTAGCTAGCGTTTCCAAACGGGTTATACTGGAAAATGTAGTGGCTGTTATGGCGACGACATTAGAGAGCCGTGCGAAATTGCCCAAACTTGAAAGTAAAAAAAGACTTCAAACAATAATTTTTTTTTAGTTTCTTTTCTATAACTCACTTAAATTAATTTTTTATTTACATATGTTCTGAATAAATTTCTTAAGAGAAAAAATAGATATTATTATAAATAAATAAATAAAAATAAAGAAAAAACATAGCCATTTAGCTGATTTTTTCATGTAAAGGCCAAAAATGGTGATTTTTTGAAATGATTGTACAGGGAACCCCCCAGGGGAGTTCCAGGGGGTGTGCCACTGGCATGGATGGATCGGCCGTCCAAAGTTAGTGGGGGTCGGTCATACATTTGCAATCGATTGGAGCACTCTAAATGGGTCAAAGTTGGATTTTTCAAAATTTGCCCCTACCCAAAAGTTCGACCCAAATTGGGGGACATCAAAATTCGTTTTAGAGGTATGGTTCCTTCTGCAAAGTTTCTTATTTTGATCCCTAGAATATGATTTTCATAGAGCAATGGGCGATTTTTAAATCGTCCCGCCCTAATGTATACTTATATATGATAATTGAAATAATATTTTTTAACAGATCGATATGGATGCAGAGATGACCACTGCACCTACGCCCACTGTAGGTTCGGCCGTCACTGTTCCGCCTCCCTTTCAGAGGAGTCCCGCTTCTGGCGCCATCGTCATATAACCACGCAACGGAGGCGACATTCTAGGCTGCAAGCCCGCCGTACGAAAGGCCTCAGCAACGTTGTAGCAACTCTACAACAACTTCAGAGGAAGGATCTTAGTCCTTCAAGGTGTACGGACGTGTTTTTTAACTCGCTCCGTGTATTAAAACTGTGAAAAAAGTAACCAATTAATAAAAATAAAATAAAAACAAACAATCAACAAAAAATCAGTGCTCACAAATTATTATTTATAAACAGTGTACGCAATAAATAGATAAAAACAAAACAAAAAACTAATAATAAAAACAATAATGAGTGCTTCGCAGCCTCACCAGCAAGGCCGTAGGCCTTCCCTAAATGCCTACTTCAACTTTGTCGACCCAACAACAATAACAACTACTGGCAATAAAAAGGGTAACGGCGATGATGAGTCATCACGGCGATCAGAAGAAAAGGAAACGCAGCAAAGAACGCAGTCAGCAGAAGCAGCAAAAAACAACAATCAGGCAACAACAAATGCGCTGACAGCAACCAGTCTGCAGGTACCAGCAAACGCGCAGGCAACGAAGAAAATCACAACGCAAGGTGAGAACGCAAAAAAAAAAAGGCCCGTCTGTACAAACAGGCATTGACCGCTACGTCAATATAAAAAGGAAATTAAGTCCTTCAAAGTCGGCGGTCAATCCTAAGAAATTTCAAGGCGGCACGCCAAATAAAAATAAAAAGGAAGTTTTAAATGGCAACAGACTTGCCATACTAAGCAATGGTTCAGACCACAGCCGTTAATGCCAAACCACCTCCAATATATTTGCGCGAGCCTAGCAGTAATGCTCTCTTTGCTGAATTAAGTAAAATTGTAGGTACTAACAATTTTCATATAGTGCCTTTGAAAAAAGGCAATATAGATGAAACAAAAATTCAGTCCTACACTGAAAAAAGTTTTATGGATATAGTTAAATTTTTGTCAAATAAAAACAATAATTATTATTCGTAGCAACTGAAGAGCACTAAGGGCCTAGTTGTTGTAATCAAGGGTATAGAGTCCGCCGTAGACTCTAGTGAAGTCAAAGAAGCATTGAAAGAATGCGGTTTTGGAATTAAAACAGTTGTAAATATATTTAATAGAAACAAAGTACCACAGCCAATGTTTAAAATTGAATTGCTGCCGAACTCAAATCGACTTAAAAAAAATGAAACACATCCAATATATAATTTGAAATATTTGCTGCATCGTAGAGTAACTGTTGAAGAACCACATAAAAGAAACGGTCCGGTACAATCTACTAACTGCCAAGAATATGGGCATACTATATCATATTGTACTCTACGCAGTGTTTGTGTGGTATGTGGTGATTTACATCCCACTCCTAAATGCACCCTTAAGAAAGAAGAATTCAATAAAAAATGCAGCAATTGCGAAGGAAATCACACTGCTAACTACAGAGGTTGCCCTGTATATAAAGATTTGACATCGAAGTTGTCACAGGGAATTCAAGCACGTCGTAACCAAATGTTACAAACACCCCGTAATGAAATTATAGCAACCTCAGAAAAAAGGTCTAATTCTATTACTTCTAACAATAGTAATATGCAAGGAAGCTATGCAAATGTGGTGAAAGGCAACACTGTACAAATGCAACTGCCGCAAAATCCTCCAAATGGAGGTATTGAAACTATGATTATAAATCTTATTGAAACTATGATTATAAATCTTACAATCTTACACAGTGCATGACACAATTCATGTGGACCATGCAAAACATGATCCAAGATTTAATAAAATCACAAAATCAAATGTTGCAAAATTTATTAAGTAAAAAATGAGCTTACTAAATATCTGTATAGGGAATGCTAACGGTGTTAACCAACATATATTAGAGATTATCAGATTTCTGTCTGAAAAGAATATAGATATAATGATTATTTCAGAAACTCATCTAACAAATAAAAATAATTTCAATATACCGGGTTTTAGACTATATGTTACAAGTCATCCGGATGGAAAAGCGCATGGTGGCACGGCTGTGTTGATTAGAAATCGTTTAAACCACTATGCTCGAGAATCTCATGCTACACCAAAGTTACAAGCTACAACAATATCACTAAAAAATTGGGGTTGTGACTTAAACTTTACGGCTATATACTGTCCACCTCGTTTTAAAATCACAGAAATCGAATTTAAAGACTTTTTTGGAACACTAGGTCAAAGATTCCTAGCAGGTAGAGATTACAACGCAAAACACACGTACTGGGGCTCACGTCTTATTAATCCGAAAGGACGACAGCTGTATCAAACTGTTATAAATAGGCACAATAACCTTGAAATAATAGCTCCTGGTAAGCCGACAAATTGGCCTAGTGACCGTAACAAGATACCAGATTTAATGGATTTTGTTGTATTCAAAAATATAGATAAATCGCACATAACAGCTGATACATGTACTGATCTATCTTCTGATCACTCTCCTGTACTAATAAAGTTTTGTGAACACCCCATATTCGTTAATCCAAAAGTGGGTCTAACTTCATATAAAACGAATTGGCTAAAATATAAAAAATACGTCAGTAGCCACATTAATATTGAGTACAAAATAAATACAGGAAGAGTTATTGACGAAAGCATAAGAGAAGTCAATGATATAATAACAAGCGCAGCTGTCTTAGCAACACCAAACAAAAGCTATAATCCGCTTGGTTTCAGAAAAATCTCAAATAGAGAAATAGAAATGCTTGTAAATGAAAAAAGGCGTGCAAGACGTGAATGGCAGATAAATCGCTCCCCTTCCACTCAGCTTCAATTGAAAGCTGCTGAACGTAAATTAAAAAAAGCGCTCAAACGTGAGGAAGAATTGAACACCGAAATGTATATAAAGAAGCTGTGTCCAAATTCAAACAAGCAAAATTCCCTTTGGAAAGCCCAAAAGTCCATGAAGCCACCAACTGACTCCAACATGCCAATACGAGACTTGGGTGGAAATTGGGCTCAAAGTGACGAGGAAAAGGCTAATTGTTTTGCAAATCACCTAGAAAAGGTATTTCAACCCAATTTGCCAAAGAACAACTTTAAGCTGTCCATCTTACACAACACAGCTAAAGAGTCGCTCGAGTCTCTTAAGACTTCACCTTCTGAAATTATTGGTATCATCAAAGAACTTAATCCAAAAAAGGCGCCGGGACATGACAATATTTCCCCAAAAATGCTAATTGAGTTACCAATTATTGCTGTAGAGGTGCTCTCTTTGCTCTTCAATGCAATTCTTAGTTTCGGATACTATCCAATTTCATGGAAAAAGTCGCAGATTATCTTGATAGATAAACCTGGGAAAGACTTAACACAGCCAACTTCATACAGACCAATCAGCCTTCTACCCTGTCTTTCAAAAGTATTTGAAGAAGTCTTACTATAAAAGATGTCCCTTTTCCTTTATGAAAATAATACAATACCAATGCATCAATTCGGTTTTCGTGCGAAACATGGCACAATAGAGCAAGTAAATAGAATTAGTAACGAGATAAGGAAAGCATTTGAGCACAGGGAGTACTGTTCAGCAATGTTTCTAGATGTAGCTCAGGCGTTTGATAAGGTGTAGCACGAAGGTCTTTTATACAAGATTAAAAAAATTCTACCTTTAGAATTATATAAAACATTGGAGTCTTATTTAAAAAATAGAAAATTTATGGTGAAAGTGGGAGATTTCATATCTGATGAACGACAGATAAGAGCTGGTGTACCCCAGGGCAGTGTTAAGATTTAATAAAATCACAAAATCAAATGTTGCAAAATTTATTAAGTAAAAAATGAGCTTACTAAATATCTGTATAGGGAATGTCACGTGTTCACCATGGTACATGCGTAACGAAAATATCCATAAAGACCTTGGTATTCCTATGGTAAAAAAAGAAGTAGAAGACAGCAGAATTAAATATATATCTAAGCTTCGAGATCACCCAAACCCTTTGGCTAATGCTTTGGTACATTCCTGCGATCAAACACGACTTAAAGGAAGAGATATGCCTGCGTATTAAAGAGCAACGTATCACCAAAACAGCTCAATCACTTGCTTGAGTCTGTCTAGTTTTTATATAGATTTAAGATTTTATTACTTATTGTTAGGCCTTAAGAAAAAGCCAGGAAGTATAAATGAGCATCTTCCCCCGACGTTCACACGTGCACCACATTAGCACACCACATCAACAACAACACAACAATGACACACACCTTCACCACACTCACCATCACCGCTTACAACCCACATTCCACATTACTCATGAGAGCACCACACAACTACATCAACTAACCACAATCACACCGCCCACATACTAAAGCGAAAAAGGGACCAACTAGGAGATCGCAGTCCAGTTGATTTTCGACATCAGCAACGGTCGGTGCGCCTTTTTTCTTAAATATCTCACGAAACGGTCTACCGGATTTATAACTTTCAATTTTCACTTGTTCAAAGTTTTTTCAATAAAAGCCCATTGGGACCTCACCCATCGTTTTACATATACGCGTGTATATAACCCTGAAATCGTTTTGTTGTAGTCACTTTCCGGGATGGCCTTCAGTTCCGTCTTCGCTGCGGCTTGAATCTCCTCTATCGTATAAATACGGTGTCCC
>NW_026089622.1:6108352-6197563 GCF_024586455.1 Bactrocera neohumeralis | reverse complement strand
CACGCCAACTGCTCGGGCTACCAATACGGCACGCACCGGGCCCTCACCAGCGCCCCGAACTGTGGTTGCAACAACGCCGGCAATCACGCCGGCCCCTGCACCGGCAACCGCGCCTGTACCGGCAACCGCGCCTGCAGCGGTCCTTCAATCCACACCTCGCGGTGGCACTCGGCCACCACCACACACATCGAGGACTTCGGAGATCCGTCAGATAAGGTGCCCCATCTGTCGACGCTCACACCGGCTGCACCATTGTGGCATATTTCGGGGTATGCGACCCGTGCAACGGCAGCAAGTTGCCCAGGCCCACGGGCATTGCCATAACTGCCTGTCACACACACATGTGACCGCAGCGTGTGAGTCACGCGGGCTGTGCCAAATATGCCACAGGCCGCATCACACGCTGCTACATCGCAGCGCGGCACGCGAAGTGAATCGGCTACCCATCCAGCGCGGCCGCATACCCCGCTCCCAATCCGCAACTCGTGGCGCATCCCATCGACGCGGAACCTCTTTGCGGCATCGACAGCCTGGGCCACCACCTCGTCGGTCTACTGGGCTGAGCAGCGTTGTGGCTACGCTGCAACAACTGCAGCGCCTTTTAGGCTAAACAGCCGTTTAGGGGGGCCGGGATGGCTAAATGAGCACCTGACCCCCCTCTTAGTATAATAAAACTACACCCCACTCATACACACCACACTCAACACGACTACACCATCTACATCATCCACACATCATTTCATCACACTCTCATCTCATCATTATCTACACCACACCTTTCACACCACACCCGAGGACACCAAACACAAGTAACAAAAGGGACTGGCGGACGGGCCAGTCGCTTTTTTCGTTTACGATCCGTGCGCTTATACGTACATACGAGTTTCCCGCTTTGAAATCGTTTCGCCAACACCAAAGGGTAAGTGCCGCGAGGTTTTTTTGCGAAAAAAAGGAAGACTTCTATCTAAAACAAAAAGAAACTGCCTTACCAACTGCTTTACCGACTGCACGTGCAGATAATGTAGTGTCCCTGGCCACCTACAACTCTGCGTAGACAGCTGGTTTGCCGTGAGACAGAAACAGCTGATACCCACTTAAGACGTTCGGAGGAGAATTTTTGCGCGAAAATTAATTGAGTGTTTTAATTTGGTATTATTTTTATACCCTGACCAGGGTATATTAAGTTTGTCACGAAGTTTGTAACACCCAGAAGGAATCGTCGGAGACCCTATAAAGTATATATATAAATGATCAGTATGTCGAGCTGAGTCGATTTAGCCATGTCGTCTGTCTGTCCGTCTGTCCGTCTGTCTGTATATATACGAACCAGTCTCTCAGTTTTTAAGATATCGTTTTGAAATTTTGCAAACGTCATTTTCTCTTCAAGAAGCTGCTCATTTGTCGGAACGGCCGATATCGGGCCACAATAACATATAGCTGCCATACAAACTGAACGATCGGAATCAAGTTCTTGTAGGGAAAACTTTCACATTTGTCAAGATATATTCACGAAATTTGGTACAGATTATTTTCTAAGGCAACAATGTAATCTGCGAAGAAATTGTTCAGATCGGTTAACTATAGCATATAGCTGCCATACAAACTGAACGATCGGAATCAAGTTCTTGTATGGACAACTTTCACATTTGACAAGATATATTCACGAAACTTGATACATATATGTTATTTTCTAAGGCAACAATGCAATCTCTAAAAAACTTGTTTAGAACGGATTACTATAGCATATAGCTTCCATACAAACTGAACACATAGTTACTAACAGAAATGCACCTGTGAAGGGTATTTAGCTTCGGTGCAACCGAAGTTAACGTTTTTTCTTGTTTGTTATTGTTTTAAATTTTCAAAAGTTATATGATAAATCACTTATGTTTTCAACTATTTTTGTAGAAATTTCGAGTAAACCGATATACCGCGTGGTGCCAACGATGTTAAGGTCCTCCGGTGAATCTGCTTGCGAATTTCCCCAGCCGGGATTTCATGTATATTACAAGAAATTGAAGAGCACACTTTACTGTTGACCGTATCCGCGAACGTCTCGAACGACGAGTATAGTGATTTATTTAGTTTAAAAATTTTAAATTAATTTTATTGTTTTTATCTCGATGGTGTCCGATGGTTAATATTTATGAAATTATTAAATTTCCGATGAATCGTAGCAAAAAAATCGATAAATATTTCCTACTGGGTATTTGTCTTTTGGCGTGCTATTCGTTAGCAATTTTCGTCACCAACTAACATAAGCGAATGGGTGCGCTATTCGTATGTAGATATGTAATTGCGGGTGTATATTTATTTATAATATAATTTCAGTTTAACGAGAAGAATGCAATAGCCGATGGCAAAATATATGCATATATTTTATTATTGCACTTCTTCTCTTGGGTATGTATGTAAATATAATTAAATAGTGCAAATCAAATTTTTGTCAACCCAATAAAACAAATAAATTGTGCTTAAGTCTGCTTAAGGACACAATTTGGCAATTGGGTATTATTTTTTAACAAATATGATTTGCACTTTGTATTTTTATATAGAAAAAATATGGGTCGCACTTACAGTATTTCCGCTTTCTTAATTTCGTTTTTGTTTTTAATTACTTGTTGGGTGTTTATTGCTTCAGCGTACAGGGTTTTTGTTTGTTGGGTGCACTCTTTTAATACCTTCAGGTTGGGTTGAGGAATTCCAACGACGATGTTGTTGTTAAAATTCCCACGAAGACTTTTTCTTTGAATTATCGCGGCTCGATAGGACCAAAATGTCGGGGTATGTCGACGTATGAGGCCGATTGCGAATAATTAAAAGATAATTAATTTCAGTTTAAACGTTACAAAACTCTGGTTTAATATTCAATTTGGGTGTATACAAATATCGGGTGATTTTTTAAGAGCTTGATAACTTTTTTAAAAAAAAAAACGCATAAAATTTGCAAAATCTCATCGGTTCTTTATTTGAAACGTTAGATTGGTTCATGACATTTACTTTTTGAAGATAATTTCATTTAAATGTTGACCGCGGCTGCGTCTTAGGTGGTCCATTCGGAAAGTCCAATTTTGGGCAACTTTTTCGAGCATTTCGGCCGGAATATCCCGAATTTCTTCGGAAATGTTGTCTTCCAAAGCTGGAATAGTTGCTGGCTTATTTCTGTAGACTTTAGACTTGACGTAGCCCCACAAAAAATAGTCTAAAGGCGTTAAATCGCATGATCTTGGTGGCCAACTTACGGGTCCATTTCTTGAGATGAATTGTTCTCCGAAGTTTTCCCTCAAAATGGCCATAGAATCGCGAGCTGTGTGGCATGTAGCGCCATCTTGTTGAAACCACATGTCAACCAAGTTCAGTTCTTCCATTTTTGGCAACAAAAAGTTTGTTAGCATCGAACGATAGCGATCGCCATTCACCGTAACGTTGCGTCCAACAGCATCTTTGAAAAATACGGTCCAATGATTCCACCAGCGTACAAACCACACCAAACAGTGCATTTTTCGGGATGCATGGGCAGTTGGCCACCAAGATCATGCGATTTAACGCCTTTAGACTATTTTTTGTGGGGCTACGTCAAGTCTAAAGTCTACAGAAATAAGCCAGCAACTATTCCAGCTTTGGAAGACAACATTTCCGAAGAAATTCGGGCTATTCCGGCCGAAATGTTCGAAAAAGTTGCCCAAAATTGGACTTTCCGAATGGACCACCTAAGACGCAGCCGCGGTCAACATTTAATTGAAATTATCTTCAAAAAGTAAATGTCATGAACCAATCTAACGTTTCAAATAAAGAACCGATGAGATTTTGCAAATTTTATGCGTTTTTTTTAAAAAAAAGTTATCAAGCTCTTAAAAAATCACCCATTATAATTTTGTGTATATATAAATATATGGGTGTGTGTGTAACCAATACGGGTTAATTGGTTTATTTTGTAGAGATATAATGTGTATGTAATTCTTTATGTAAGTTTATTTAATTATTACAACCTGTTGTGGATTATGATTCCTTTATCTCCTGTGTTGATGTGTTTGATCGAAGTGCTTTTTCCTCTTCGGTGTTTGGTCACCTTTTATTGAATGTTCCACTTATGTTCACTTGTCATAAAGTTGAAAAAGATATACAAATGTTTCACTTTATCGCGGGATGGTGCACTTTCGCCTTTTTTGTTCACTTGTGTAGAGACGTCTCACTTCGTGTTCGCTTGTGTTTGTTTTAATCGTTTTGTTCTCCGTGATACTTGTTATATTTGAGAAAAGTAATTATTAATATGATAAGCACTTTTGCTTTCGATATTCACTCCTGTGTTGGCGGGATAATAATGCCTTTTTCGTAAAAGGCGCGGGAAAATGTTTTCTTCGTTTCTCCTTCTGTTCTTGTGTGTGAAGTTGGGGCGGTTTGTATTCCTCTGCATTACGCCTCCATTACTTTATGTAATTTGTGGGAGTAATGCAGATGAGTATTTGTTTGGATTAAACAATATACTTTTGGGATAAAAAATTATCTTAAAATTCAGTACAACTTATAACTACTGTTAGAAATACTCAAGACATTATGTATATACAACACAGTATTCGTAGCTGTAAAATCTCGTTGCATGCGAGCAACAAGTTTCTCTTATATGTATATAAGTATGTGTACATTCGAATTTAGCCTTCAGTCTGAAATTAACTGTACAACTAAGAGGTTATGGGCCCAGGCTAGTCTCAAACAAAAAAAAAATCGTGTGGCAAATTTTGATTATTGTACAACTAAGGTATTATATGTATACCTATGAACTTTAACTTGCTAAGTTTACGTTATTTTTAACTATCTATTGCAAATTGAAATCGTCAAGTATAAAAAAGCAGTGCTCTCAAAAAATTATTTACAACGGATATCAAACTGATTAATATAAATACGTGTGTTAAATTCAAAAAGAATAAAAAACTAATAACTTAAAGTGACTAAGTGATAGTTAGAAGTGAGCGTTAGAAGGCAATATGAGTTTCGTTATGCACTCCATTGAGAAACTGGACGACACCAATTACAGCGCGTGGATCGTACAGATGAAAAGTGTGCTCATACATGCAGAGTTATGGGGCGTAGTTTGCGGTCGTATCGTTAAAATCGAAGAAGATACTGCGTTTGATGCAAAAGATGAAAACGTAAATAAATAATGTAAAAAATTGCCATACGTCAGCTAGTGCGTGGGAAAGGTTAAAAGAAAAACATATGAGTAAGGAACCTGCCCGCCGTGTTACATTGTTAAGACAATTATTGCATATAAAGAAGAGAAATTTACAGATTTGATTGAAAAACTGTGTGAGATTGGTTTTTCACTGCCCGAAGAGTGTTTGTGTATACAGTTGTTGTCAAGCTTGACCGACGCCTTTGATAATTTCGTGGTAGCAATGGAATCGTGTGATTCTTTGCCGGCGTTAAGTTAAAAATTGCTCGAAGACACTGAAAGGCGTAAAGAGCAAAGAAAACAACAGGAAGAGCAAAAAATGAACAGAACGTAAAAGATGGACAACAAAAACGAAAAAATGTAAGTTGCTGGTCGTGTGGTCACCGTGGACACATTTCAAAATATTGCCAAACAAAAGTTAGCGAAAAAAACGATAGCGTCAAGCGCTGAGCACAGACTGCAAACTACATCTGTCAAATATTAAAATACACACGTTCTTATGGACACTATTTTTTGACAGCTGCACGACTACACGACTGCAGGCCGACAGTTGTCGTTCTCGCTAACTTCAATATCCTCCTATATTTGCCAACGACAGTAGGACGACAGTAGAGTTGACAGTAGAATGGAAGATAGAGAGATGAGGTAGAGTGGTGATGCCACTAATATGTAAAATGTAAAATTATTCACAGCTCTAACAAACTTGACGTTGTTTTACAAATAAAAGAATCAAATAGCTCTATTATAGCTCTACTAGCTGTTACCCTGTGCGTTTCGCTACACCTAAATCGATTAAAACTCTTAAGGGTTTTTACTTTGTGTTTTATTTATTGTTGTAAAGCTGTTACTTATTTATAAAACATTTATAAAACATATTGGTATACAACATTTTTGGTTTTTCCTCTTGGCCCGTAAATGAATAAGTACCTTGGTGTTCCCACTCTCGAGCATGCGACGAACAATTGGCCGTGGGAGAAGCACGGTTCTTCCAAATTGACGCCGCACACTTGAAACGTTTGCCCTTGTGATTTGTTGATGGTCATCGCAAAGGCAATACGTACTGGGAACTGCAAGCGCTTAAATTCAAACGGCATGTCAAAGCAGAATTATACATTTGTAATGTATATAGCAAGTCTGCGTCCGATGCTCGATTATGCGCCAAAATTAATAAGTCCTCGGTCATGCAGTCTTTGTACTTATTCCACAGTTATTGCGGATTTGACGGAAGGCATGTAGATATTATTATGGCGAATAGTAGTAGTATTATGGCGAATAGTGGCGTCATGAAGTGCGGTGTCCCAATGCATATCATCTTTTAACAAATGCAATCGCTGACATGCTTCACGATACGTCCCACACAACTGACCGTCAACAGTTTTCAAATCGTCAAATGATCTTGGTCCGCGGCGTTGTTCGGATGGATGATGTAAATGCGTCTTATGGCATCGGTTTTACGGACATTTGGATAACCGTCAACACGCTAAGTAGTTAGTGTTGTCCCCGGTGGTTGTGCTAGAGTATGCATATTTGAAATACATAAATAAAAATATGCATATTTGAAGTATATAAATAAAAATGGAAAATTAACCTAAAACTACATCTTAAACTATGTATTTTACCCACACACGCATATGCAATAAGACCCACCAACAGTGTATTTACGAACCGCATGGAAGCACTTACGAAACAATAACAATACTCACTTGCTTTGTGTGTGTTGCACGGTCAGCAGAAAAACACAAAATCGGTTCGAATAAATGTAGCAAATCGATGGAATTAAATCTGGAAAAAGCACACAATGTTGAAACATTTTTTTTAACACACCGCGCATTTTCAAGCGACAATCGAACCGCATGGCATCACATATGAAACAACAACAATACTCACTTGCTTTGTGTTGTGAAATCTGAGAAAAATACACACAATATTGAAACATTTTTTTTGATACACTCAGTGCATTCGGAACACTTACGTTCTGTATTTCTTGTTAGCTTGACAGTCATCCATAGAAAGAACGAATGACAGGCAAAAACGATCAACATACGATGTCAATGTTTTTTATTAATTGTAAACATCCGGCAGTTGTTTCTTTTTTTGTTTTTTTTTTTTGCAAAACGTGCAATGATACACACACAAATTTATGTAAATTTCTTATGTGCACCCTCCAAACAGACCCCAATCACCCCTGAAAATTTCATTGAAATCGGGCAAGCCGTCTAGGAGGAGTATGCGAACAGGAAGTTTTGCCACTTAATTTTATATATATAGATTATATCATTTGTAATAGCAATTGATAATTTAAAGCAAAAATATTTACCTATTTACTTATTTTTTGCATAAAAAATTTCACTTTTAACAAAATATTAAAATTTCATTGAAGTGAAAGGAATTAGTATGGCCACAACGAAATTGTGTACATGCAAAATGGACAACTGCGTTGTTTTGTGTACATGCCGGCCATTGTTTTGTTGTTGCTTTTCACAAATGTACATGTAGTAAGACGCACAATGACGTTTTCAGTTCACTTTCGTGCTGCTGCAGTCTGTCGCGCTCTATGTGTTCCGCACTTCAAAGACAACGAAAATGAGGGTGACGACAAAGCTCGAAAAAAGTCGTACGTGTTTGCGTGTTCTAAAGGTAGCTTTGCGAAAAACGTTTGGTGCTTGGACAGTGGTGCAATGGCACATTTGTGTTGTGATAAATCAAGTTTCATAAAATTTCGATCGGCATACTGAGAAAATAGTGTTAGCTGGAAACAATTATATTGTAGCAAGTGGTTGCGGTACAGTGCGGTTGAACTGGGGTGAAAGTACAGTTGATTTGGTAAACCTATTATATGTGCAGAACCTTCAATGCAATTTCATATCTGTAGCAAAAATAATACAGAAGGGGTTCAGTGTCAAGTCTGAACATGAAAGTGTGAGCATTCAAAATCAAGACGGTGAAGTGATTTTAATGGCTAAAGAGCGGCAAGATTTGTTTTTATTAGAGACAAACGACAATAAGTGTTTTGGTGCACAGTCAGATTTCACTGATATAATGAAATGGCATAATAGGTTAGGACATTTGAACTTTGGTAGTCTAAACAAAATGATTAGTAAGAAACTGGTGCATGGTTTAGAAACATCAAAAGTTTGCAGTGGTTTAAATAATCATATATGTGAAACCTGTGCAAAGAGTAAAATATGCGTAAAACAATTTCCAAAGAAAACTGAAAATCGCTCGAAAGACGTATTGGACTCTGTAAAGCGATGCGAAAGACACTGCGATTCGAAAGCCCAATGCGATGCGATAGGCAATTGATACTCTGTATTGCTTACGCATCACTAACAATGTTGTTCACCTTTGCTTTTTTTTCTTTTTATGTAATAGTTGGCATTACTTCCAAAAATTTCAAAGTGTAAACGAGCAAAATAAAGAAAATAATAATAATTTGTTTGTTAAAACTGTGTTGAATAATTTAAAAATGAATTCTGTGGCATTGTGGAATCATTATTATTCTCAGGAAAGAATTGATAGAATAATTATTCGAGATAATTCGGACATTATGTCTCTAAGCGATAAAAGGTTAGTAAAAAATTGCGGTTTTAAAATGTACTTAACATCTACACATTTTGTGTTTTTAGCTTCATGCAAAATTTCCGCCTCAATGAGCACGCATTTTTATATGTTTTGGACAACATAAGACCCAAATTAAAAGTCGCTCAAAGGACCACATCAATTCCAGAAATTGTAAAACTGTCAACAACCTTGAAGTTCCTCGCACAGGGCGGGTATCAACACTCGGTCGGCCAAGATAGGCATTCAAGGCTAGCCCAACAATCGGTTTCCCGACATCTTGGAAGTGTGCGATGCCATCGAGAAAACTCTGTGCCCAATGCATATCGTGTTTCCCTTGACCATTGAGGAAAAAATTGAAGGAAATAGAACCTTTTACTTTACGTCCGGAATTCCAGGCGTAATTGGAGTGATTGATGGGACGCACATCCAGTTGATACGACCATCACGGAATGAACACTTATTCTTTAAACGTAAACTAAAACACAGCATAATTGCAATGGTGGTAAGAACATTCATAAATACAATACTATACACGTACATTATTGATTCCAGTGCAATCACCTAAAACTTTTTTTAGATATGTGATCACAAAATGCAGATAAGGGCAGTAAATGGTAGATTTGGAGGCGCGTTGCATGACTCCACGCATGGAACCTCTCAGGAGAACGTGAAAGTTGGAGGACGAACTACGAAAATGGAAATAGAAGCGAACGAATTCTTGGTGAGTATATATAGTAACTCTAATAATAACATATGGCGGCTAAATCGCCGTAAGATAAAATTGTTATATATTATTACATTATATTGATGTTTTAAAAGAAATTATCAACATCCCTGATTTTGTTATTAATATTATAGGAGACTCTGGATATCCTCTTGAACCTTGGCTGCTAACACCATATCGGAATGCGCCAGAACGTTGTGATGAACTCTATTTCAAGCAACAGTTTACAAAAGGCTGATCACTAATTGAGCGCGTGTTTGGTGTATTGAAAGGGAGATTTCGATGCATGTTATCTCCAAGAGAGCTACATTACGCGCCTGAAAAAGTCGTTAAAATTTTGAACGTATGCTGCGCTCTACACAATATATGCATTTTGTACAAGGTAGAAGTACCAATTAATATTGCACTTGAGCCAGAAGAATTTTCCACCACTAATTTAGATTTACCTAATAGTGGTAATTTTATTACTATTGCTAGAAACATTAGGGACGATATTTAAACAAATATGATAAATGCTCGTAACTCAACTTAATTAAAACGAACTGTTTGCAAATTAATAAATCCAGTCTTTTATTTCATTGTAATAAGGAAAATTAAATTTAAATAATTACAGATTAAATTTGTAGTTTCTAATTCTACTTCTCGCAGTTATATAGTTATTTAACTTACCTTTTCCAGTTTCTCAATTTTTGTTCATCAATTTTTTATTTATATAGACATTTTTCGTTTTCAAAGGTTAGTCTCCGTTTTTCTAATTTATTTATTTTTTTCGATGTTTTAAAAATGTTTTTTATATTAAAATTTATATCGCTTAACACTTTAGTCGAGTTATTGTGGAATATAATTTGGTTTTCGACTTGTTGTTCAAGCAGAGTCTGCTGCTTTTTGCGCGGTGGGTACGTCACATTTGAACATTGTGCTAGTTCATTTTCTTGTGTATTAAGAGGAGTCTGCTGTTTTTTGTGAGGCGTGCATGCCACTTTGG
Source organism: Bactrocera neohumeralis (assembly GCF_024586455.1). Lineage (NCBI taxonomy): Eukaryota > Metazoa > Arthropoda > Insecta > Diptera > Tephritidae > Bactrocera > Bactrocera neohumeralis. The sequence continues at coordinate 6,187,123 of NW_026089622.1, read as the reverse complement.
AACATTGTGGTAGTTCACTGTTTTGTGTATTTGGTTCGGTAGGGTCGGGATTTACCTCCGACATCACCTTTAATTGATTACATTTAATCACCTCCGACATCACCTTTAATTGATTACATTTAATCACATTTATAATCTATCTGTGCAATTATTGGAATTACCTTTTTCCACCCCGCAATGTCGCGCAATGGTGGCCCAGCTGCGTTTAAATGGGAAACTAAATTTTTCCATAAATTATTGGAGGTACTTTTGGCGTCTGGTGTTTTTAGTGACAATTTCGATAAATCGGGATGCGCCTTCATGAAATCCACGAGAATTTCAAATTGCTTTGGTTGAGTTTGTTGTTTTATTTTCGGTTCTTCCCTGTAAATTTGTGAAAAATAAGTAGTTTATATGCACGGCGTTATATGTTTTAGTAGCAATTAAAACAACTAATTTATATTTGAAAGTTACATTTTCAAGCAATGCGACTTCTTTATACTTGTAGCACAAAAATTACGAATATAACGCATGTTTGACAATTGCTTTAGCAAAGCAGAGTACCACCAATGCGAAAGGGAAAAACTAAATTCGAAAATTTCAAAATTTACTGCGATTGTCAAATTACAGAGTACCAAAATTGAAGATGCGAGCATTTTCATATTTGTATCGCATTACGCAGTAACCCCCCTGGTGCATACAGACATTTGTGGACCTCACAAAGAGGAGCACGGTATTTTGTAACATTTATTGATGATAAATCGCGATACAGGCATGTAAGTTTCTTGAAATCTCGCGACGAAGTATTGCAAAAAATTTAAAGTGTTCAAGGCACTCGCTGAGAAGCGACAACGGTCTGGAGTATTTGAGTGGCGCGTTTCACCAACTCCTGATGCAAGCAATGGTATTAAAAGACAGGTACCAGGTACTGTACCGCACACACCTCAACAAAAGGGTGTAGCTGAGCGCGCGAACAGAACATTGGTTGAGATGGCGCGCAGTATGATTCTACATGCTGGTCTGGATAAGGGCTTCTGGGCAGAAGCTATTAACACGGCTGCATACCTAAGGAACCGTTCGGAAACATCTACTTTAAAGGACATGAAACCATTCGAGTCGTGGTCTGGCTAAAAGCCAACAGAGAACGCGAGGCGCGTGATGGTTGGCTACTCACAGTCAGCAAAGGCATACCGTTTATGCGATCCGAATACAGGAAAGGTCACAGTAGCACGTGACGTAATTTTTCTTGAAAGATTCTTTGCAGATGACAGTGCAAAGCGTTATGAATCGGCGACTATGTGTGAGGTGCCGCTGGTCAATCTGGAGTCAGAGTCGGCATGTGTTACAAAAAACGAAAATAGGGAAAACGCTGAAGCCGACTGTAATGCGTCTGATGGAGTTTTGTTTTAAGAAGACAATGAAGATGAGTCAAACATCAAGAGGGGTCTTGGGCGACCAAAACTGATCCGTACAGGAAATCCAGGGCGTCCAAGCAAACAGTATAACGTTTTGAATGTTATGAAAACAGATGATGTGGCAGTACCAGAAACAGTAACTTCGGCCTTAAGTTCTGATCGTGCCAGTCAGTGGAAGGCATCGATGCAGACGGAGATGGACAGTCTAAAGGCCAATAAAACGTGGTCATTAGTGGATCTTCCGAAGGGCGAAAAGGCGATCGGTTGTAAATGGGTGTTTACAGTAAAGCGTGACAAGCATGGCAACATCGCTCGTTTTTAGTCTCGTCTAGTGGCCAAAGGCTGTGGCCAGAGATTTGGTGAGGTTGAGAAAGGTACATATGTATATGCACCAAATAGATGTGTCATCTGCTTATCTCAACAGTGAACTGCGAGATGTGGTGTACATGAGACAACCAGAGGGATTTGAAGACCAAGAAAATCCTGGGAGTGTGCTCAAGCTTCAGAAATCTTTATACGGCCTAAAGCAAAGTGGTCGTGAATGGAACACAAAACTGAATGAGGTGCTCCTGAATATTGGACTCGTTTCATGTGCTAGTGAACCGTGTCTGTACACACTCCGTAGTAACACGGATTTCAGCATGGTCATTGTCTATGTTGACGACTTGATTGTTGCCAGCACATCTATGAAAGCACTCAACAAAATGAAGGCATCAGTACCAAACGAATATGATGTAGTCGATGGCGGTCAGCTGAAGCATTTCCTTGGTATGGAAATAGAAAGAGAAGGAGTGACTGGCAACGTTTCTGTTGGTCACAAACAATATATTGGGAATCTACTACACGAGTATGGTCTGAGTAACTGCAAGCCGAATGTCATTCCGTTGAGCGTAGGATTCCAGGATAAGGGTGACAATGATGAGTGTCCGCGAGCGAACCAGTTAAGCTATCAATCCCTGATAGGTTCGCTGATGTATCTAACCATAACAACCCGGCCAGATATTTTACACTCTGTTACAAAGCTTTCACAATGAAATGGAAATCCTCATAAGGAACATGAAGTGTGTGCCAAGCAAGTTTTGCGATACCTTAAGGGCACTGCTGATCTGAGTCTCCACTACCAACGAACTGGAAAACCCATCGAATGTTATGTTGATGCTGATTGGGCTGGAGATTGCATAGATCGAAAATCGTATAGCGACTGGGCGTTTCTTGCAACAGGAGCAGCGATCTAATGGGAATCGAAGAAACAGGGCGTCGTGGCCTTAAGCAGCACTGCAGCGGAGTACATAGCTTAGTCAACGGCTGCCAAAGAAGCAGCATATATCCGCAAACTCATGAACGAGATGGGTTTGAGTGATGGTCATGCAACAAAAATATTTAGCGACAACCAAAGTGCGCAATATTTAGCAAAAGATTCAAAATACCATGCGCGCAGTAAGCATATAGATATTAAGTATCATCATGTCAGGCAAATGGTCAAGGACAATGTAATTGAAATAAAGTATGTATCAACTGAAAATATGATATCTGATGTCTTGACCAAGAATTTTTGTAAAATTAAGCATAAGAAATGTATTAAATGATGGGTATATATATTATTAAAATTAAAATGTTAACTTTTAATTGTTTAATGACATATTGCGTTGAGAAGGAGTGTTAGAAATACTCAAGACATTTATGTAAGTATGTATATACAACGCAATATGCGTAACTGTAAAATCCCGTTGCCTGCGAGCAACAAGTTTCTCTTATATATAATATATGTACATTCGAATTTAGCCTTCAGTCTGAAATAAACTGTACAACTAAGAACTACCAAAATTATACTTCAAATCATAAGCATTTCTTAAAAACTTATGTTTGTAGCAATCATTTGAAAATTTAATTTCTTAAAAAAAAAAAACAAACAATAACAATAATAACAAGTAAGGAAGGGCTAAGTTCGGGTGTCACCGAACATTTTATACTCTCGCACGATAAAATGATAATCGAGATTTCATTATCCGTCATTTACATATTTTTCAAATACCGTATTTGTGTAAAGTTTTATTCCGCTATCATCATTCGTTCCTAATGTTTATACTCGTATTATACAGAGAAGGCATCAGATGGAATTCAAAATAGCTTTATATTGGAAGAAGGCGTGGTTGTCAACCGATTTCACCCATATTTCGCACATGTCATCAGGGTGTTAAGAAAATATTATATACCGAATTTCATTGAAATCGGTATAGTAGTTCCTAAAGATATGGTTTTTGGTCCATAAGTGGGCGAGGTAAGGCCCTTTTCAATTTTTAAAAAAAGCCTGGGTGCAGCTTCCTTCTGCAATTTCTTTCGTAAAATTTTGTGTTTCTGACGTTTTTTGTTAGTCCGTTAACGCACTTTTAGTGATTTTCAACATAACCTTTGTATGGGAGGTGGGCGTGGTCATTATCCGATTTCTTCCATTTTTGAACTGTATATGGGAATGCCTGAAGAAAACGACTCTGTAGAGTTTGGTTGACATAGCTATAGTAGTTTCCGAGATACGTACAAAAAACTTAGTAGGGGGCGGGGCCACGCCCACTTTTCCAAAAAAATTACGTCCAAATATGCCCCTCCCTAATGCGATCCTTTGTGCCGAGTTTCACTTAAATATCTTTATTTATGGTTTAGTTATGACACTTTATAGGTTTTCGGTTTCCGCCATTTTGTGGGCGTGGCAGTTGGCCGATTTTGCCCATCTTAACTTAACCTTCTTATGTTTTTTGATGTTTTCTTTTGAAGAATAGTGTAACTAACACGACTTGCTTTTATATATGTACATATATAGATGTGAGGTTTTCTTTATTGTTATACTCTCGCAACAAGTTGCTAAGGAGAGTATTATAGTTTTGTTCACATAACGGTTGTTTGTAAGTCCTAAAACTAAAAGAGTCAGATATGGGGTTATATATACCAAAGTGATCAGGGTGACGAGTAGAGTTGAAATCCGGATGTCTGTCTGTCCGTCCGTCTGTCCGTCCGTCTGTCCGTCCGTCCGTCCGTCCGTGCAAGCTGTAACTTGAGTAAAAATTGAGATATCATGCTGAAACTTGGTACACGTATTTGTTGGCTCCATAAGAAGGTTAAGTTCGAAGATGGGCAAAATCGGCCAACTGCCACGCCCACAAAATGGCGAAAACCGAAAACCTATAAAGTGTCATAACTAAGCCATAAATAAAGATATTAAAGTGAAATTTGGCACAAAGGATCGCATTAAGGAGGGGCATATGTGGACGTAATTTTTTTTGGAAAAGTGGGCGTGGCCCCGCCCCCTACTAAGTTTTTTGTATATATCTCAGAAACTACTATAGCTATGTCAACCAAACTCTATAGATTCGTTTCCTTCAGGCATTTCCATAAACAGTTCAAAAATGGAAGAAATCGGATAATAACCACGCCCACTTCCCATACAAAGGTTATGTTGAAAATCACTAAAAGTGCGTTAACCGACTAACAAAAAACGTCAGAAACACTAAATTTTACGGAAAAAATGGCAGAAAGAAGCTGCACCCAAGCTTTTTTTAAAAATTGAAAATGGGCGTGGCGTCGCCCACTTATGGACCAAAAACCATATCTCAGGAACTACTATACCGATTTCAATGAAATTCGGTATATTATGTTTTCTTAACACCTTGATGACGTGTACGAAATAGGGGTGAAATCGGTTCACAACCACGCCTTCTTCCAATATAACGCTATTTTGAGTTCCATCTGATGCCTTCTCTGTATAATATATAGTACATTAGGAACCAATGATGACAGCGGAATAAAACTTTACAAAAATACGGTATTTGAAAAATATGTAAATGACGTATAATGAAATCTCGATTATCACTTTATCATGCGAGAGTATAAAATGTTCGGTGACACCCGAACTTAGCCCTTCCTTACTTGTTTATTATTATTTTTTGTTTTTTTTTTTTAAGAAATGAAATCTTTATCCCAGGGAGGATGGAGTCATGTGTAGAAGTTCACGCAAGTGAGGAAAGTTCTCTGATCGCCATTCACTTGGGAATGGCCAGAAACGATTCTTTAACACATGGCTCAAGCAGCTCACTTCTTTTTCTGCTTCAACCTGCTTCTGGAGAAAATAGTTCGAGCTGCAGAACTAAATAGAGAAGGTACCATCTTTTATAAGAGTGTACAGCTGCTGGCAGTTAGAAAATTTCATAGTAATTGTCTTACGTTGTTCTAAATTCTCATTTCTGAAACAAAATAACATATGATCAATTTTAATTTGTATAAAAATAAGAAATTATAATAATAGGTTGTCAAGGTTGTCACTGAGAGCGCGTAGTTCTATTTTTATTCGTCGCATCGGGTCATGCTATATCTTTGTGGAAAGCTCATTTCACGCGCTAATACGTATTTGATTGATTTTCTTCTAAGTCGTTCGTGAGTTATAGCGTCGCAAATATGGAGCAAAATAAAGAGAAAATACGGCATATTTTACAGTATTACTACGATAAAGGCAAAAATGCATCTCAAGCCGCCAATAAAATTTGTGCAGTTTATGGACCCGATACAGTTTGCGATAAAATTGCTGAATTGGTCGAAAGATACCGGCATAGTAGCAGCCGTAGCATCGGTCAAGAGCTGGGCATGAGTCATAAAAAATTCATTTCAATTTCAATAAAAAAAAATTCAATAAAAATGCCGCAAGATTTTTTTGACAACCCATTTTTAATATTTTTTTCTTTTTTATAATAAAAACTGTTTCAAGACTAGAAAAAATTAAGTTATTTCAAGCCAGAAAAAGTAGGATAATTTTTATTTATTATCTAGCAGATGTTGCCATTTCTTCTTGGTTATCCTCAAACTTTGCGGTTGCAAAATATTAGATTAGATCATTCTCACTTCATACCGTATCTCTTGGATCATGTAGTCGCTAAAGCGAACTATGGCGGTTTCTTCTCCACCCCTATACCGCCAAGGGATTTGTGGGTGGGAAGAAGCCTTTGCAGAGGCCGTGAGCTTCTTCACGGATGCGTCAAAACCTTCAGACTTCCAGGGTTTCAACCATTAAGGTAGCAGTAGATTTACTGCTCTGGAGTGCAGCCTCCTTCAGAGAAAGAGATAGCAGATCGGCGATGCAAGCCTTGAACTCATTAAAAATACATTCAGGGCTGGTTGAAGAATGCCTAACGTCGCTATCAATAGAATCGAGTGTCTTTGTGATAAGACTGGTATGGGTGCCTGGCAACAGCGGAATCGCAGGCATTTGTAAAACTGATGAGCTAGCAAGGAAGGGCACCCTGGAACTGCTATCTGTAGAATGGGAGAGGGTGGGTGCTGCTATATCCTCTTGTGTTTTACTACTGAACAGCTGGGCCTAGGCAAAGCTTGTTCAGCGCTAGGCCACCATTGGCACATGCGCTGTCCCAAAAGCCTTTTGGCCCAAGATCAATCGGAAGAGATCTAGTAACCTCATTGTTCTCAGTAAGGTTAGCCTATCCCTAGTTTTGAGGCTTTTAACGGTCAATTGACCTATTGGCGCCCACGCAGTAACGCTAGAAATCCTACCAGACGCCTTTTGCAGGAACTGTATGGAAGGAGACGAGGTGTAAACAACTTAGCACTTCCTTCTTGACTATTTCGCATTTGGGAGGCCAAGACTAAAGAACTTGCGAGCGCATACCTTCAGACATCTCATCAAGCTGACGGGAATGGAAATAAAACGCCTGGGCAAATTTGCATTGGCTATTAAGCGTTTTACTAATTTATAGTTCGAACACAGAAGTTCTTCTTTTCTAAAGTAAACATACACAATAAATCAAGGCTAACTTCGTTATAAAAAACAAAATCTCTGTCATTTTTACATGAGTGATGATACGTTATTTTGTTTAACGAAATAAAACAATTAATTGTACGTTATTTTGAATTTCTGATCGCAGAAGCTTAAATTTTGTGATAGTAAAAAATAAAAAACTCAATTTTAAATTTTTTGATGATACATTATTTTGCATTTTAGGTGACGATATATAGAGGTGTTCTTTATTGTTATTATTATTATTATTTTTTTTTTGAATAAATGAAATATATAAAATATATATAATCGTGTTAGTTTCACCATTTATTACTCAAGAATGGCTAACGGATTTGCCTGAAAATTGTTGCGGAGGTTGCTTAGGACCAAGGTAAGGTCATAGGATACTTTTTATCTCTTTATCTAAAAATATAATACAATTCATAAATACAAAAATTACATTTCTTAAAAAAAATAACAATAAAAAACCTCACATCTCTACATACATATATAAAAGAAAATCGTGTTAGTGACACCATTTATAACTCAAGAACTGCTGAGCTGATTTGGCTGAAAATTGGTGGAGAGTCAATTTAGAACCAGGGTAAGGACATAGGATGCTTTTATCTCTTTATTTTAAAATCAGCACAATTCATAAATACAAAAGTTATATTTCATATCATTAGCATTTATTAAAAGTTCATGTTTGTAGGAATTATTTGAAGGTTTCATTTCTTAAAAAAAAAAAAACAAAGCAAAAAATAATAATAAAAACAAGTAAGGAAGGGCTAAGTTCGGGTGTCACCGAACATTTTATACTCTCGCATGGTAAAGTGATAATCGAGATTTCATAATACGTCATTTATATATTTTTCAAATACCGTATTTTTGTAAAGTTTTATTCCGCTATCATCATTGGTTCCTAATGTTTATACTCGTATTATACAGAGAAGGCATCAGATGGAATTCAAAATAGCTTTATATTGGAAGAAGGCGTGGTTGCAAACCGATTTCACCCATATTTCGTACATGTCATCAGGGTGTTAAGAAAATATTATATACCGAATTTCATTGAAATCGGTCTAGTAGCTCCTGAGATATGGTTCTTGGTCCATAAGTGGGCGGCGCCACGCCCATTTTCAATTTTTAAAAAAATCCTGGGTGCAGCTTCCTTCTGCCACTTCTTCCGTAAAATTTAGTGTTTCTGACGTTTTTTGTTAGTCGGTTATCGCACTTTTAGTGATTTTGAACATAACCTTTGTATGGGAGGTGGGCGTGGTTATTATCCGATGTCTTCCATTTTTGAACTGTACATGGAAATGCCTGAAGGAAACGACTCTGTAGACTTTGGTTGACATAGCTATAGTAGTTTCCGAGATATGTACAAAAAACTTAGTAGGGGGCGGGGCCACGCCCACTTTTCCAAAACAATTGCGTCCAAATATGCCCCTCCCTAATGTGATCCTTTGTGCCAAATTTCACTTTAATATCTTTATTTATGGCTTAGTTATGACACTTTATAGGTTTTCGGTTTCCGCCATTTTGTGGGCGTGGCAGTGGGCCGATTTTGCCCATCTTCGAACTTAACAAACAACCGTTATGTGAACAAAACTATAATACTCTCGTTAGCAACATTGTTGCGAGAGTATAACAATAAAGAAAACCTCACATCTATATACATAAAAGAAAGTCATGTTTGTTACACCATTTATAACTCAAGAACGACTGAAACGATTTGGCTGAAAATTGGTGGGGAGGTTGCTTAGGAGCAGGGTAAGGACATAGGATACCTTTTTTATATCTTTATGTTAAAATTTAATACAACTAATAAATACAAAAATTATATTTTAAATCATAACCATTTGTTCAAAATTGATGGTCCGAGAAGGTTTATGGTTAAATAACGGCTGAATTTATTCCTTATGGATATACATGTCTTAACAGTTTATGAAAGGATATAACAAAAGAAAATAAGGAAAAGGAATACAGGGTAGCAAGAAGTACACAGTTGTTATTTAAAGTACATATTCATTTAATACTATTTACTACGAACTGCTTCGCCTCCACAATACCTCCTAGTGAGCTTATTCTTCTTCTTCTTAATTGCAATCGATAAGGTCCAAGCTTGATGAACAATTACTATGCTTCAGTTCCGTAAGACCCTTGGTTAATATGTCCGCTAGCATTTTCTGTATTGACATATACTTTAGTGTAATTGCCTTATCTCATACGCAGTCTCGGATAAAATGATGCCGTACATCAATATGTTTCGTCCGATGGTGGAAGTTCGAGGATATTGCTAACTTTTGTGCACTCTGGTTATCGTTAAATAACTTTATGCTGGCACACTCAATTACCACCTTTTCCAAAGCACCTTTCAAATGAATGGCTTCCTTAGCTGCCTCAGTTATGGCGATGTACTCTAACTTAGTACTGGACCCAGTACGACCCAGCATATATAAATGCGAAACCTGAATACGACGTAACGTGAAATTCTTTTTGGTGACATCCAATGCTCTTCAGTGTAGTTACTGTTAAATTGACTCATAAAATTTACGGCATACGCTATATCTGGTCTTGTAGATACCGCTAAATCCTCTGCTAAATCCTCTGCGATACAAATATTTCACCTTTCTCTAGATTCTGATAAAAATCTTTACCCAAACATCGATTAACGTAACCGATATCCTTCATGTCGAAATGTTGCGAGATCGTTTTCTTCGTTGTTTTTAACCAACTTTTGTTATTTCATGCTCGTGGTCGCCCTCTTTGCCCCGTGCGTACATGTGTTGATCGACCCCTACCACGTAATTTATTACTTGCACCTACCTAACAATTAGGTGCGTCTTCATTCCCACATTCGACCTCGCTAATAGTATTATTATTTTCGAATATCACGACCATTTTATATTCATATTCTAGGTCTTTTTCATTTTCGTACTTCGTACTTAAATTCTTCAAAAGTTTCATCAAAAGTAGATTTATTGATTAACTTTACAGCACGACTTATTATAATACACTTTTTAGTTTTTGAATACAACCGGTACGTTACTCGCATGAGTAGCCAACAAATATACATGGCTCAGCGCGCGAATAGCGATTTCGATATAACACGCCGTATTAACCGTTTCAGCCCAGAATGATGGTGGTGCACCCGCATGTTTCATCATGCACCTGGCCACTACAACAAGAGTTCTGTTTTTTCGTTCAGCCATACCGTTTTGCTACGCAGTATGCGGTGCCGTAAGTCGACGTTTGATTTCGCACTCTTTTAAAAATGTATTAAATTCATTATTGCAATATTCATGCCCGTTGTCCGATTGCAACGCTTTTATTTTCTTTCCCATGAATGTCTCAACTTTACATTTATATTCATTAAAAACATCCAGTACGTGTGATTTTTGTTTTATGAAAAATATTTCACAGCACTTTGACTTTTCGTCAATAAATGTCACAAAATATTTCGCACCTCCATGGAACTCACACCTCATTGGCCCACACACGTCACTGTGCACAACCTCTAACAGATCGCCAACTCTGTTACCATCTGATCTAGGAAAAGTTGTGCCCACTTGCTTTTCACTTGCATAAATTTTACAATCGTAAAGTATTTCAGTTTGTTTAAATTTTAATCCATATACCGAACCGTTTGCCATTGATTTCAAATCGCGTTCGTTAACGTGTCCCATTCTGTAAAGCCACAAATCAATATTGTTTTTGTAATTTACCAAATTGGCGAAATCTTTCGAAGTTTTTAAATAATACAAATTGCCAGTTCGTTCAGCTTTCAATACCACTTCATTATCTCTGTTCATAACCACGGCTTCATTAATTTTGAATTTAACTACGTAACCCCTGTCAGTAATTTTTGCAACAGACAACAAATTCGTAAGCAAATCGGCCACATTACCACTTATCTTCGTTGAGCAATTATTTGCCAAACTTAATTCGCAAAATTAATTGTTCGCTGATGCTTTCTGATCAGCATTTTTCCGCTCGGAAAGTTTTGTTTCGTCTATGGGACACAATTTAGTGCCATCAGCGTATTCCAACAAATCATTTTTTATTAATATTGCCCGCATTTGTAGCTTCCAGGAATCATAATTTTCCGCTTTTAGGGGATTGATTCTTACTCTACCAGCCATTATGCTGAAGCCTCACATTGCTTTTTCAATTAATTAAATGGAATTTTATTGTATATTGTCCGGTCGTTCGCGATTACAAGGGATTCGGGGTCCATAACCTGATGTTCCGAGAAGGTTTAAGGTTAAATAACGACTGAATTTATTCAATATGGATAAACATGTTTCTACAGTTTATAAAAGTACATAACAAAAGAGAATATAGAAAAGGAATACAGAATTGCAAGGGGTACATAGTTGTAATTTAAAGTACATATCCATTTAATACTATTTACTACGAACTACTTCGCCTCCACAACAAAATTTAATACAATTCATAAATACAAAAATTATATTTTAAATTATAAGCGTTTACTCAAAATGCATGTAAGAATCATTTGAAAATTTAATTTCTTCAAAAAAAAAAGAAAAAACAAAAAATAACAGTAATAAAAACATTAAAGGAAACCTCACATCTCTATATAGTTATATAAAAGAAAGACGTGCTTGTTACTCCATTTATAACTCAAGAACGGCTAAACAGATTTGGATGAAAATTGGTGGGGAGGTAGCATAGGATTTATAAATACAAAAATTATATTTTAAATTATAAGCATTGGTTCAAAATTCATGTAGGAATCATTTGAAAATTTAATTTTTTCAAAAACAAAAAATAACAAAAACAGCAACTTACATCTATATACATATACATTAGGGTGATTCAAAAAAAATTTTATTTTTTTTTTCAATTGGTACTCGCAAAAATAGGTTCCTAGACACCGTTTAAAAGATATTAACGGTTGAAATTTGACTATTTTTGGAAAAATTCTTTTTTTCTTATTAATTTTATAACTCAATAAAAAAAATTATTATGAATAGATTTTTGGAGAGGCTTTCTTAGAGGTGTCTAGGAACCCATTTTTCAGGGTACCAAACGAAAAAAAAAAAAAATTTTTTTTTGAATCACCCTAATATGCATTGATGTTTGACGATGAATATCTCCTAAACGCTTAACTTAATCGAAATATCGTTGTAGACCATTTTTATAGAGCAGTAAATTTCCTACAAAACTATGTGTATCATCATTCATAATAATTTTTTTTCATTGAGTTATAAAATTAATAAGAAAAAAATAATTTTTCCAAAAATAGTCAAATTTTAACCGTTAATATCTTTTAAACGGTTGGGTTTACGAAAAAATCATAAGAGACCATATTTTAGAGCATTCAATTTCCTACAAAACCTTATTAACAAAATATTTTTTCAAGTAGTTGGAAGCGAGATATAAATTTTTCTATCTGATAATAAGAAAAAATAGAAAACCGTTAGGCGGAGGACCTTCCCGTTACAATTAAAAACTCATATTTGGAGAGGCTTTCTTAGAGGTGTCTAGGAACCTATTTTTGTGAGTACCAATTGAAAAAAAAAAAAAATTTTTTTTAATCACCCTAATATACATATATGTATATAAAAGCAAGTCGGGTTTGTTACACCATTTATAACTCAAGAACGGCTGAACCGATTTGGCTGAAAATTGGTTAGGAAGTATCTTAGAAGCAGGGTAAGGATACTTTTTATCTCTTTATGTTAAAATTCTATACAATTCATAACTACAAAATTATACTTTAAATCATAAGCATTTCTCCAAAACTCAAATAAGAATCATTTGAGAATTTCATTTCTTCAAAAACAAAAAATAACAATAACAAAAACTGATAATTCGGGTGGTGGAGCACGGTGTGGCTCGGTCTGTAGTTGTGGTTGGACGTGGGGAAACGGTCGGCGCCAATTATTTTACAAATATTAAATTAAATACAAAAAAGTTTCTGATAATACATATGTACATATATTTTTAAAATAACAAATTGGGAAAACACTTACCACGTCTGGGTCGGTGATCTGTCGCAAAAGAAGAGAAAGAGCGCAACTTTTTACCAGTTAATGTTTGGTTGCGTTCGCATTAAAACTTCTAAAAAAACTTCGAAGAAGAGATTACTCTGCCGATACAGACGTGGAAAAAGAAATTGGGTGGGGCGGCGTCAACATTCTCCCCGCCTTGCAGTATTACTGCAAATGCAGTTTACAATTAATTACTTAAAACTATCATGCGACTGGCTCCTGCACTTCCTCTTCCATATCTTTTTTGCAGACGGGGTGGCCGACGAGACGAATCGAGTCTGGTTCGGTCCGGGAAATGACGCTGAAATGAATCGAGTCTCTGTCGGTCATTGCCATGCCGCCAATTTGCATAGAAGTCACCACCTTCCTTCCGAGGTCGGCGAGACGAGTCGAGTCTAACTCGACCCTGGGTAGGTTGTAACCCTGGCAACATGAGCCGGGAGTAGATGTCCGCTCCCAAAATTACCTTGACTGGCGATGACTTGTAGAACTCGTTGTCTGCCAGTCTCAAGTTCTGGCACTCACCGAGATTTCTGATTCTCCACCATGGTTGTCCCGAAACATTAGATCGCAAACTCGGCTGTCTCCACGTGCATGTGTACGCAGTCGCAATCGTGAAATCGTGGAGACGAGAATAACAGTGGATGGACTCATCGGGCTAATCATAGAACGCACTGTTATTAACCTTGTAGCAGTTCGAACTCTTATTAAGGCGGTTGGTGACAGCGCACTTCTTTGCTACCAAGGTAGTGTTGCTTGCCTATCCTTGATTATCCTGCTTGACGTCGAGCGTCTTTTCCACGCCTTCGCCTTGGATGGGGTGGCGGGCGGAACTAATGGCGTTCCGCTCGATCCGGGCAATGTCGCTGAGACGAATCGAGTCTAAGTCGATCGTTTCCATGCCGCCAATCTGAAAAGAAGTTGCCAGCATGCCGAAGTCGCCGAGACTACTCGAGTCTGGCTCGATCTTGGGTGTGTGGTATGCGGAAGAGGCATCGTTGGTCAGAGCTTTGCGTGACAGATGACGTCGGCTGACATGGTTGAGAGGGGTCCGAATCCGTCGTGCCGATTGTCAATGAATTTTCTTCCATTTCCGCTGCCTCGACCTGTTGTGCCTATGTCAATTCAATGACTTCCTCGTCTCGTTCTTCGGCGTCTGAACTGATGCCATTAAGCATCGTATGGTGTGGGTTGTCGCAACGTTTGCAGCTGATATATGCTGTGCGTTATTTGCGCATGCTGAGACAATTGTATCTTGTCATTTGTGGTGGTCATACTTAGTTTGCTCCTTGACGACGCTGTGGATTGTGCATGTGTTTGTGATTGGGGTTTCACCCCTTGGTTTTTTCTGGTATTTTTTGAGTACCTATATGAGTTCGCCCTTGACATCGACGCGTATCTCTTCGCACACGTTTTGATCTCCTCGTAGAGTGAGAGCAAGAAGAGAATATCGAGATCACGATTCTTCCGTTTTTTTGCTTTTGCAGATTCTCGTTGCGTTGCAGCTGCAGCATGCTGTTGGCGGCGCAACAGATGCGAGTGCAAGCCGCCGTAGAACTGTGACGAACTACTGCCAGATACGTGGTCACCGTTGTGCGATTGCATCCCAACGCCGGGTGCTCGAAATGCGCCACCATGCGTATCAGTGGGATTCGATGAGCCGGGCGCATCATTTGTTTTGTCATGCTGACATGATCCTGTTGTTGCTGCTGCTGCTGTTGATGCTGCTGATGTTGTTGCTTTTGTATAAATATAAAATTAGTATTATTTTCACTACAAAAATGGTTTTGTGTTTGTTGTTGATTTATCGTTGAATTTTAAGTTAGGGTTAAGTTTGACAACTTTTTTCCATTTTTTTTCTGAACCATCAACATTTCAAGAATATTGTGTTAAAGTTTTAGGTCATTCGGAGGAAAACTAACGAAGTTACAGGAGGTTGAATAACGGTACCTCTAACTTAGGTTTGCGCGCCTTCCGGCTACCTGCGCTGAGTGCACAAAACTTTGAATCGATTTTCCCAAATATGTCATTTCTAAAGTCGGTGACCAGCCTACAGAAAAAAATACTGCATCGATCGTTTTGAAATTTTGTACAAATATTCTATATATACATAGCTCTCGAATGACGTTGAGTTTTTCCAAAAAATTTAATTACTAACAATTTTACAGTAACAAATAGGTCGATTTTTTCGTCTAAAATCGTCGTTTTGGCTTGAAAATGGTACCAAAAATTGAAAAATTAAAAAAAAAAACTCGACGTCCATTGAAAGATAAACTAATAAACTAAAGAAAGCATTTTGATTTTTTGGTTTCAGAAGATCCAGTGATGCTGTAGGCTGGTCACCGCACAAAAACTTCTCGTCGAGGTGCCTGCAGAGATCGACGATAAATCCGCTATTTCTTGCTTTTTTCGATAAAGCTTTTTTTTAAGTATCCTTCAAATGTTGTACTTTCATATAATAATAAGTAAAATAAACCTACAGCAATAATTTTTTCTAAAAAAATTCATGAAAAAAGGTCTTTTTTCGACGAAACAAACCTTATCCTAAGTGAGGTTTTAGACAGCATTTAACCGTGCGTTAGGCTGCATCTCAATGAACCTTTGACAAGGTTTCAAAATGTGCGATTGAGATGAGCACAGTTTACATTTAATATTGGTTTTCTTGGCGTGATGAAATTGATGGGCTTGGATCCAATTCTTGAATGCAAGGTTGGTATCCAACCTTCACTATCAGCCGACTTAATCTTGGGTTGAGTACCTAACTCGCCTTTGAGGTTTGATACTCTCTCTAGCGTTTTAACCCGTTTGGTTAGAAACTTGTCAAACTCAACCCATTTTGGGATCTCTGAATCCGAATCCAGAGATTATTCTCAAAGCGAGAGTGTATAGTCCGGCAGTCGGATAGAACACAAATATGTAAATATGGCATCCCAGCTATCTATCTGAAGATTCTGTTGAAATGTGCGGAAGTTTGAACAATAATTTTAATTGTGTGTTGACAAGCACTCGCTTGTTTTCATATCTGCACAACAAATTATTCCAAGCCAATGCGAATCCGCCATTCGTCAGTGGAGCTTTCGAAACGATAGCTTTCACCTCACCTCTGGTTTTTTGGTTCAAATGGAATAAGTTTTCCACTGGAGATAGCCTCGGGTTATTCCCATAAAAGGCGGCAAATAAATCCCTAAGTGAGAGCTATTGTAAAACATCGCCATGAAATATTTCGGTATCACATGACGGTAAGTTGATGGAATACCTCACGGGTTCTACCGTTTGTTGTAACCGTTCAGGTTGAATCACTGTGGAATTTGAAGTTGGGCTTTATTTGAACGCCGTGAGGTTGTGCATGTGCATCAAGGCCGCGCGACACACATAAGCGTGGTAACAGCTTCAATATTTAAGCTTAATGTCGTGAAATGAGCTTGTATCGGAAGGATCTACCTTTGGCAAACACAACTTGTATTCTGACTTTAGTAAAAGACTCCTCAAACTGCAGTAGAGCGTCTGCAGCTGTGGTAAAGGCCCTGATGGATTCCATTGTATTCGAAAATTGAACCGGAACTGCAAACTCGGATCTAAAACTTTAAATTTAAAAAATATTTGCAAATATGTTGCAAAAAGTTCAAAGGTTACAGAACCAGTCACGGACAAATTACAAATTGAGTTGATAATAGGCAGTGCGTTGGTTATTTATATAGCGTGAAATTTCGAAAGAACAAAAAAAATTAATAAATTTAATAAAGTATTTTCTTCGTTCAAATTTAATTTGAATGTGCTTGCTGGGTAATCGTCCCCATGCACTTGCACGCCTAGTCTTCGACTATGTACACAAACACAAATTGATTTGTGCTTAGTTGCTTTATTTAAATCCAAACACAAATACAAATAAAATTCACAAGCACTTATTTGATTTGCGCTCGCGTAACTGCACCTGCGCTATTGCTGCTTGCCTTTATTTCTATTCGAGCAACATATGGAAAGGCAGAGTGGAGCGACTAGACTCAAATTAACCACAAGAAAAAACAAAAACAACCGAGAGAGATTGTTGACGCTCCAGACGATGTTTGTGCGTCCAAGAAATTTATAATTTTATTCGACTAACAGTGTGTGTGTTTTTTTTTTTTTTATATGCAAACTGAAATAATCAGTGCATTTACGAGGTGTATTTATTGTTGTACTTAAATTTTTTTAAGCTATTGCATTGATTTTATCGTGGCTTCTGAGCGCGGGGACCGAATCCAGAAATTCCGTAACGGAAATATACCTAACGCTAAAATGTCGCACACAGGTGGCGCTGTATGGCGTGGAAAACAAATTGCGGTGACGAAAAATGCTGCATACCACAAAGGCGCTACCGTAAAGGAAGTGTATGCATACAGGATGACTCATTAGGAAAAATTGCCATCGTCGCGGAAAGACGCTTGTAGGCAAAGGCATGCTCGGGGAGATGTTACGGCGTCTGTTAAGCTATTGCATAGCTTCTATCGCCGGCCTTGAGCGCGGAGACCGAATCTAGAAATTCCGTAACGAAAAAAACCTCATGCTCCACGACACATGCATATGTATGTACATATTATATTTCTTTGGCACATTTGTCTGTAAGTTAACACATAATGCCCAATTTCCAGTTGGGTACGAATGTGGTGAGGTCAATACAGCTTCTTGCCTTATCAGCAGATTGTGTGGGCAACGACCGCCTCTAAAGCAACGACATATCATTCGCCGTTCTGCAGATTACGTAAACAATAACAAACACCAAGGCGGCGAGGCGGACGGACAGCAAGCCACACGCAAGTGAGCATTCTTGCATAAACAGTGTCAATAGCCGATTGCGTAAACAGTTGACCAGCGATCGTTGCTTACACTATCACCAATTGAATAAACAATTGTATGAAGCAGAGTCAGCACGACGCAGACGTCAAAGCCGGCAGCGTCGACTACTGAATATGCGTTCTTAGGGCTTAATGGTTAAGTTAGGTTTTGGGCTAGGTTAGATTTAAGTTGAGCATAAGCCGAAGCACATGGGCCTGGCCAATAAAGTGTATTTGCAAACATACAACTAGTGTAATTATTGCCGCGTCCGACAACCGGCTCATACACATCATATATGTAGTGATTACAGCATACATTATTAATTGGCGCCCAACGTGGGGCACGAAGAGGAAAATTAGCGATCAACAATCAACAACCCAGCCACAGAGCAACGGAATTACCATATTTATTGAAAAATCATGTAAGTGAATGGCACAGCCAATCGTCATCATTTGTGAAATTAATAAAGCAGCATTATATAAAGAGTGAAGTGATATTTTTTTTTATTTTTTATTGTTTTGGTGGCCGTTAACGATTGTGCCGCGTTTGGGTGAAAAAATGCTTGTGTGTGTTAGTTTTTTCAGGGTCTAATGAGCCACCCCCATCACGATAAAGAGCTTTACGATAACTCAGTGCAGGATTTGATAAACCATACTAGCAGGTTACGTGTGGCAGACGTAGTGGAAACAGAAACAGGTATGGACGCAAGACGCGGCAGAAGCCGCTCAATGGAAAGAGGTTATTGATGAAAAAATTAGTGAAGTTAGGAACGAGATGAGTGCATTGAGGGTCACGACCCCTGAAGTAGAAAGCTACCAGAAAATTGCGATAGTGCAGGGAAAATCGTGTAGTCAGACGTTAGACCTCGTCAAGTCATTGCCAGAGTTTGATGGTAAACAAGAGAAATATATTTCGTGGAGGCAGGCAGCGATGGCCGCCTACGAATTATTCGAACCTTATGAAGGCAGCATAAAGTATTACGAGGCAGTAGGTATTTTTCGGAATAAGATTAGGGGTTTAGCGAATAATATACTGGCCTCATTTAACACAGTTTTAAATTTTAAGGCCATTGTGGCACGGTTAGATTTCACCTACGCTGACAAAACTCCAGTGCGCATTCTCCAACAAGAGTTAGATACCTTACGTCAGGGCGATTTGAGCTTGTCACAGTAGTATGATGAGACTGTGATGACCCTCATAATAAATAAAACGCTTATGACATATGGTGCAGCTGCTGCAGCTGTCCAAAATGAAAAATGAAGATGTGATGCCCTAAACATGTTCGTATCGGGTTTAAAAAGACCCCTACACCAGGCTGTATTCCCAGCTAGACCAAAGGATCTACCAAGTGCCTTGGCACTAGCCCGCGAGGCCGAGTCGAGCCACGATAGGTACATGTTCGCGGCAACTTACGCTAAAAATGCCGAAGAGAGAGCTCAAAAGTTAGGGGGTCAAAAACCCCAAACTCGGCGGCAAAATAATTATTCACAGAATAGTGGTGGCGATGCCAACCCCGCAAAAAATCCACATTACTTCAAGAGTCAGGGCAGAAATAATGCAGGAAAGGCTTCATCATTTAGGCAACGCGAAATTATAGGGATTTTCGTGGTAGAGGCCCCGAACCTATGGACGTCGATCCTAGTTCGTTTAAATTTAGGCACCCAACGGAATACCAACAGGCAGAAGCTGCCGGTATTCACAATGCTCCCGTTCAGGGAAATAAGAGACAGATTAATTCAGAGCGTTTGACAGATTTTAGGCGTGAAAGGATCAACAATTTGAATCATTCGGATGTTGATCAGGATTTCCAAGCGTATGAGGTTGCTGCCGTAGCTGCAGTAGCAGGGGTAGACAATGAAAATGGGGTTGACTACGAAAGTGACTCTATTAATTTTTTAGAGGCCACTCCCGGCTACCGTTCCTTGAGCGGACGTTGGCTGGGAAAACACTAAGGTTTTTAATTGACACGGGGGCGCAAAAAATTATGTCAGGCCCGTAAAGGAGCTTAAAGGCGTAAAGCCGGTAGACTCCCCTTTTAATGTGAGATATATCCATGGGTCCAATAAAATCAAACTGAAATGCCTGATAAATATTTTCGGGGTAACATCCCCATTCTTTGTGTTGGATAGTGTAACACTGTTCGACGGAATCATAGGCCTTGACCTGCTAACGCAGGTGGGCGCGACTATTGACCAGACGGAGGCAAAATAAATTATGGTACCATGTCAGAAGATCTGCAATATCATAAGTGCAGCAACGTTAACTTTACAAATGTTAACGACATACAGGTACCAAGTTCAGTGAAGGCAGAATTTAAAAAAATGATCCTGAAAAGGATTAAGGCATTCGCAGACTTTAATGAGCTGTTGCCACTTAACACTTCGGTTGTGGCCACGATCCAAACCAAAGATAACGAGCCTATTTATTCGAAGTTGTTGCCTCACCCAATGTGAGTAGCAGATTTTGTCTAAAAGGAAATAAGAGAATTGCTACGCAATAAAATCATTAGACCGTCAAGGTCCCCTTACAATAACCCAACCTGGGTCGTAGATAAAAAGGGTTACGACGAGTTAGGCAACAAAAACAAACGTCTGGTTATAGATTTTAGGAAGCTCAACGAGCGCACTATTGCCGATAAGTACCCAATGCCGGATATTTCAATGATTCTGGCAAATTTAGGGAAAGCCAAGTACTTTACGACTTTAGATTTAAAGTCAGGCTACCATCAGATTGTCCTCGCCGAGCAGGATCGCGGGAAAACGTCTTTTTCCGTTAACGGTGGGAAATATGAGTTTTGTCGATTGCCATTCGGTTTGAAGAATGCTGGAAGCATCTTCCAGAGGGCGATCGACGACGTCTTACGCGAACAAATTGGCAAATCATGCTATTTTTACGTCGATGACGTCATAATTTTTTCCGAAAATGAATCAGAACATGTCAAACATATAAATTGGGTTTTGGAAAAACTGTGTGAGGCCAACATGAAAGTGTCACGAGAAAAAACACATTTCTTTAAAACAAGTGTGGAATATCTCGGTTTCATAGTAACAAGAGCTGGGGCAAAAACTGACCCCGCAAAGGTCAAAGCCGTTCAGGAATATCCTGATCCTTTCAAGGGCTAGCAAGCTATTACAGGTGTTTCGTAAAAGATTTCGCCTCCATAGCAAGACCTCTAACTGAAATCCTAAAAGGTGAAAATGGCTCAGTAAGTAAACACAAGTCTAGAAGGGTACCCACTGCTTTTAGTGAAGCGCAACGCAATGCCTTCGAAAGATTAAGAAACATCCTGGCATCTGAAGATGTCATCTTAATGTATCCAGATTTTAAAAAACCATTTGACCTAACGACAGACGCCTCCGCTCACGGCATTGGCGCAGTCCTCCCGCAGAATGGTAAACCCATTACAATGATTTCAAGAGCGCTGAAAGATAGGAAAATGCATTATGCAACAAATGAAAGAGAATTACTGGCCATAGTATGGGCTTTAGGGAAACTTCAAAATTATCTCTACGAAACTAGGGATATCAACATCTATACAGACCACCAGCCTCTAACGTTTTCGGTTTCCGATAAGAACCCGAATGCAAAGATAAAACGGTGGAAAGCATTCATAGACGAACATAATGCTAAAATTCATTATAAACCTGGTAAGGAAAACTCTGTCGCAGATGCTCTTTCCCGTCAGAACATAAATGTATTGGAGAGCGAACTCAAATCTGACGCGGCGACAGTTCGCAGTGAATTGTCACTGACCTACACGGTCGAAGCAACAGAAAAACCCATAAACTGCTTCAAGAATAAAATAGTTTCGGAAGAGTCGCGTTTTCCTCTGAAACGAAATTTTATACTCTTTGGCGGAAAAACCCGCCACGTTATTCACTTCATGGATAGAAACAGCCTCATTGACGAAGTAAAGGAGGTTATTAACCCTCTCGTGGTGAACGCGATTCACTGCGAGCTACCGGCGCTAGCCAGCATACAACACGAATTGGTAAGATGCTTCTCATCTACCAAATTCTGGTACTGCAAAAACATGGTGAAACAGATCCTCTGTGACTATTATTTTCCGAAAATGTCCAAATTGGCAAACGAAATTGTCACAAACTGCAAAATATGCGGTTTTTCACGATCGAAACCCTAGAAGGCAGGAACTCGGCGTTACGCCGATTCCATCATACACCGGTGAAATTCTACACATAGATATTTTCTCTACAGACAAGAAGCATTTTTAACTTGTGTTGATAAATTCTCTAAATTTGCAATAGTTCAACCGATACCGTCGCGGACAATAACGGATGTAAAAATACCCATCCTCCAGTTGATAAATTTCTTCCCAGGAACAAAAACTATTTATTGTGATAATGAGGCGTCTTTCAACTCGGACACCATTGTGACTCTGTTGAAGAACCAATATGGGATTGATATAGTAAACGCTCCCCCTCTCCACAGTACTTCCAACAAACAGGTAGAGAAGTTTCACAGTACTTTGGTAGAAATTGCTAGGTGCCTTAAACTTGAAAGAAAAATAAGCGATACAAAGGACCTGATCACTCAAGCTACATTGAATACAACCGAACAATACACTCGGTCACAAATAAAGAGCTTATTGAGGTAATATACGCCTCAACCGAAGAATTCCGAAAGGAAGTGAAAGGTAAAATTGAACAAGCGCAACAGGCTCAGCTCGATAGAAATAACCCGTCAAGGCAGAACAGGGTCTTTGAAGTGGGGGAAAAGGTAATGGTAAAAACAAATAGAAGGTTAGGGAACAAGTTAACCCCCCTGTGTGAGGAGAGGAGAGTAGAGGCAGATTTGGGGACAACAGTCCTAATAAATGGAAGGATAGTCCATAAGGAAAACCTTAGATAAAGTACTTAGACTTAGAAAATGACGACATTAATTTCTAATCACCTTATATTGCTTCTTTAGGTTTTCAATCACAATACTTCTCACTTTCGGGTAGCGGCAGCCAAATTAACGGATTACTCTCACTCGCATTACATACCGGTAGTGAACGGCGACGCACTAGTATGGAACGAATACAATTACCTGAGGCACTCAACTAATTTGACCGAGTTTATGCGCATGACAGACGAAACTGCCAACATGACGGACCTGTTCCCGCAGTCGCACATGCGAAAGTTGCTAGAGACTGAGAATAGACATGTTAGAACATTACTAGCCGCTATAAGCGTTCATCATAGAATGGCGAGAAGCCTAGACTTTCTGGGTTCAGCTATTAAATTTATCACAGGTACCCCAGACGCTGACGATTTCCACCAAGCTAGAATGACAGAAGCCTAACTAATAGAATCCAACAATAGACAGGTAGTGATTAACACAAAGACACAGGAACAGATTAACGCACTACCTAGTACGGTAAATGAATGCCTCAAAGAAGCGAAGAAAGAAAAAATCGATACGGCGCACATTCTTGAAATTTTACTTACTCGAAATAGGATTATGATCATGGAAATTCAGAATATAATGCTCGCAATAACCTTTGCGAAAATAAAGATAGTAAATCCAGTAATCATTGATGACGAGGGTTTGAAATCCATATTGGTTGGGCCAATCACAGATATAGCAATCACTGAACTAACGGAAGTGTCAACCGTTAAAGTTATTCAGCACAATGATGTAATTAATTTTATAATCAAATATCCTAGAATTGAGTTTTTGCGTAGGAAAGTTTTGATTTTTCCGGTGGTACACAACGGCGTCGTGCTGCAAATCAACGAAAGCACCTTAACGCTAGCACCATAGTTGACGATGGAGTCATAATCATTAACGACAGCCCAACCAGAATCGCCGTTGATGAAACACCTGAGAGAAATGTAAGTGGCACGTATTTCGTCACTTTCGAGGACGTTGTGTTCCTGAACGGCACTAAGTACGTTAACAGAATGAGCAGGCTGGAAAAGGCTCCAGGTATTGCTGTTTCACTCCTGCTGAACATCACTGGCCATGAGACCATTTTGAGTTTGCCTCACCTTCACCGCCTCAACAATCAAAATCTACAAACCATTGACGAAATTAAAGAAGAACTAACGACCGTCACAAGCCGGACACTTGCATTCATCCTGGGTCTGGGAGTAGCTGCGTTGATCAGTGGCCTCGCTCTCCTCTGGCAGTACAAGAAGCTCGTGTTTTGCATTACACGACACCAATTGGATAAACAATGGTATGAAGCAGAGTCAGCACGACGCAGACGTCAAAGCCGGCAGCGTCGACTACTGAATATGCGTTCTTAGGGCTTAATGGTTGAGTTAGGTTTTGTGCTAGGTTAGATTTAAGTTGAGCATAAGGCGGAGCACATGGGCCTGGCCAATAAAGTGTATTTGCAAACATACAACTAGTGTAATTATTGCCGCGTCCGACAACCGGCTCATGCACATCATATAGTGATTACTGCATACATTATTAATTTGTATGTTTGCGAAAGCAAATGCGAGCCATATACACATTAGGGTGCCCGTTATTTACCAAATTGATTATTTTTGACAAGACGCCCCCTAAACTTTTAGTTTTCCATCCAAAAAAAAAAATATCAGACCTTAAAAAGCCCTTAATTTTCATAATAAACCTTGCCCCAAACACGATACATTTCCCATTGAAATTACATGGGATTTTGCCACTTTTTACGAATATTTTTTTTTCTGGAACTTTCTCGTTGGTAGGAATAAAAAAGTCATATTCTTGTACAGAATTGAATGCTCTACAAAATAAGTCTGGACAATTTTTCGATATACTCACTCCTTTAAAAGTTATTCAAGGTTAAAGTTAACTTCTGGGTATTTTCTGGAATTTTCGAACTTTTACGGAAGATTGTTTTTTTTTGTAAAATTCAATTGTTTATTCTAAAAAATATAATTTCTCTGATGTTACGGCAGAAAAACTCTGAAACATGAAGAGTAATTAATCACACGTTGTTAGCGATTAATAATAAGTTCATTTAATTTATATGAGTTATACTGTGCAATTTGACATCAGCATTATCCAGGTACACGCTGCCCTATCTGGCATCACCATGATCAGGTGTTTCGGCATTTCTACCGTTGTTTGGGTCAGAACATTGTGCAGTATACAAAAACAACTAGAGGCACAATTATCAGGTGATGCGTTTTAGCTTGGCACATCAAAAAAAATATTCAAATGTAACTAAGGAATGTTTAATAAAGAAAATCTGATGTACTCAAATGGTTTAAATTTGATTTGATTTGCAAATTTTTCTTATTTTTTATCTTATCTTGTAGAACTTAATAAGACAAGACAATAAAACGGATTCGATTTTTTGAAACCTGTAAAGTCATGTAACCCCTTAACCGAGTTTTATGAAATTTCGAAAATCATTTTTTTTTCACTCTGTTCTAGATAAGAATCAGAGTAGAGCCGGATTTATGACCAACAAAAAATTATATTTTTTAGAATAAACAATTGAATTTTACAAAAAAAAAATCAATCTTCCGTAAAAGTTCGAAAATTCCAGAAAATACCCAGAAGTTAACTTTAACCTTGAATAACGTTTAAAGGAGTGAGTATATCGAAAAATTGTCCAGACTTATTTTGTAGAGCATTCAATTCTGTACAAGAATATGACTTTTTTATTCCTACAAACGAGAAAGTTCCAGAGAAAAAAATATTCGTAAAAAGTGGCAAAATCCCATGTAATTTCAATGGGAAATGTATCGTGTTTGGGGAAAGGTTTATTATGAAAATTAAGGACTTTTTATGGTCTGATATATTTTTTTAGATGGAAAACTAAAAGCTTAGGGGGCGTCTCGTCAAAAATAATCAATTTGGTAAATAACGGACACCCTAATACACATGTACATACATTCATCATAAGTGTCGCACGCTTCTTTCGCATCTCCGTTGTCAGGGTCAACCAATTTTTTGTTGGTGACATATTCACATGTGTGCGCATATGTATGTAAGCATCCCTGCCAACCACGGCTACCCGCTTGAGACAAATATTCCTATACAACTACACATTTTTTCTCTATACCCTAACACCAACGCACATTTTCGGGTTATTTTTTGTTTACCTAAATGCGATGAAAAAAAGTTTCTTTCATCTCTTGATTTATGTGAATGAGTGCGAAGGAGAAAACATTATTGTCAATAGTGACAATAGAAAATCCCAAAAAGGGTAATAAAAAAACGATTGAGAGCCGCATGTCGTTCGTGATCGTACCATCGTAAAGCAGGCTCGTACGACAAGAAGGTAAGTAAATGAATTTTATGTGATTTTTTAACAATATTTTGAACTAATTACTTCATTTATTTTTATAGCATTGGAAATTGGAAGTAGCAGCAGCAGCTATATCATCAGAAGCCGCAAATATTAATTGTTAAGTAAGTATGTGAAAAAAGTGTGTGTACTTTGAAATTGGACTGCGCAGTCCAATATAATACGCAAAAATAAATACATACATACGTATATGTACATATGTATGTATTTTATGCGTTTAAGGCGGCCTGCACAATCCAAAATAATATGTGAAAACAAATGTTTGCTTTATATTTTAAATAATCAGATAATATTATTCTTTTATTTCAGATATTATTATGATTTTTATTTAATTATTCTTTCTTTTCAGATTTTATCACTATTTTTATTTAATTAATCTTTGCTTTCAGAGTAAATCCTATTTATATTTAATATATTTTATTCTTTCAGATAATATTAATCTTTTTTACAGATATTATTATCATTTTATACAATTAATATTTCTTTTTCTTTTAGATATTACAAATTCAATGTAATTATTTGTTATTTTCAGATGTTAATAATCTTTATTTTATTTTCAGGTATTTTTCTCTTATAATATTTGTCCACTCTTTTATTTTCAGGTACTAATAATCTTTATTTTATTTTCAGGTATTTGTGTTTTATAATATTTTTCCACTCTTTTATTTTCAGGTTGTAATAATTCCATTCTTTAATTAATCTTTTTTCAGATATTAATTATTTTTTTAAATTAAACATATTTTAATTTATATATAAATTATAATAAATTTTATGTAAAAATGTAAAAAATAAAATAAAATAAAAATTTTTAAAATTAAAAAGTTTTCTTTTAAATTTTAAAAGTAGGAATTAAAAAATGCAACCATGCATCAGCTGTTTAAAATGTGTTTAAATGAGTTAAGCATCAACCCCCTCTACTCGGTAAAACTGGCGCATCCTAATGCTACAGTACAATACACCACCGCCGATGACACAATAACACAACACCAACTCAACTCACCACACCTGTACAACCCACTAAACAAAAAGGATGGACAACAGGATAACACACTATTCGTTCGATACACTGTGCCGCGATAACACCTCACACTATTCTACATTTAAACTTTTCACCGATCCTGTGCGCGTTAATTCGAATCGTCAATAATCCGGAGTTCAACATAACATCGTCTATACATCAGCAACAACCGGGACACATGCGCCTAAACATCATCTCTCGCTGCTTTATACGGACACCGTATCGTTGATCATCAAGTGCTTTTATTTACATGTATTGTACATTTTTATTATAAATATACTTAGTGGTAAACAGATGTGTATAGTACCAGATCAATTACAATCAGTTTAAATACAATATAAAGTACACTTGGATTCTTTGTTGATAAAGTGGAGGTGAGTGGATCAGTGAAAAGGACACCTAGTGGGTATACATACATTTAAACATGGTCCTTCGAGCCTTACCGAAAGGCACTATTGGTTTCTACAAAATTTCATAAAAAAAACACATACATAAGTACAGAGCAGTGCAGTGACACAAGAAAAAAAAAATATACCTGCAAATATATGTATATAAACAAATAATATTCAAAATATGTATACCCATATAACAAGTGCGTGTCAAAAAACAACAAAAAAGGATTTAGCAAACTAAAACTAAAGTGCGCGAAATCTAAATACAAAACATAAACGGATAATAACAAAATATACAAAAAAAACATAAATCGGGCGCGAAATGTAAGAGCACCTAAACAGCAAAACAACACACAAAACGGGAGCGAAACCACTAAACTAAAAGTATATGTATAAATACAACAAATACTATTCGGGCGCGCAAACAGATAAAAAAAAATAAAAAATAAAAAACACAAAATACATACAACAAAACAACAGCACAAGGAGGTAGCCTGCTGGAGCATAGGAATTGGGAGAACACACGAACAGACATGCTATACGCAGGAATATACCCTACAAAACAAAGTGAGCGTATTTACATTATACATACCGTACATTATAAAATACCATATGTACATTGCTTTTTTATTAAATTTTTAAACATTTCAAATGACTAATCGTTAAGTTCCGTACACAAGTAAAAGCGGTAAAACGAAATAAAAACATTTGTATTACATAAAAAAAAAAAACTCATAAAAACCAGTTCAACAAAATATACATAATTTGTGAGAACTATAGAAAATATATATTAACACATCCTATTTGTACAACCACATATCCTAAGTCCACATTGGCAATTATCCGGCAATACCTCTTGTTCTTTGGCAAACAAAAACAAGCAGGATTGCACCCAAAAGACGAATTGATCTCTCTAACGAGCTCTCAATTGCTTAAGAACAAAAACATAATCATAAAATCATACAAACAATTTGTGCATGCTAATGTAAAAAGCGAATTGATCTCTTCAACGAGCTCTTAATTGCACGAAATATAAGTACATACATACGTACATATGTATGTATATACAAGTCCGAGTATTAGGGTGTACCTAAATACAAAATATTCGGACATAAAATAATTTAATTAATAAAAAGTACGGTTTTTAATAGCAATTAACAATTGAAATATATTTTCGAACTAAAATATAAATAAATAATATTATTTTGAAAAAAATGGTTAACAACAACAATAATCAAAATACACCTGCAGGAGCTACACGCCCAAAACAGGTTGCTAAATTTATTTCAGTAAGTGATAGTTTAACAAGATACTGCACTAGATTTGCCTCTTCACCGATTCACGAAAACTCGGAATCGTTATTAGAAATAAAAGGCCAAAATCTTAAAAATTTCTGGGCTCGTCTCCAAACGGCTCATGACGCCATAGTAGAATCTGACGATTCAGACCTACCACAAAATTTGAAACACTCGGCTTACGCAATATATGAAAACTGCTTAGACCAATATGAAGAAACAAAAGCTATGATCTCCGATCAATTAAAGCTCATTAAAGCAATTGCACCTACTCCCCACAGTAGAGTAGAGCTGCCACAAATAGACAATCTAGAGGCAAGTTCAGGCATCCAACTCGAGGTGCCTGCATGTGATTGAAAAATTATATTTTTTGGTTTTCAATTAACCAAAAGATTAACTGGCGCCCGAGCTAAAAAGCTATAAATAATAGAGGAATAAAGGCCCCCTAGTAGCGTAAAGCAAACGGGAAGAAGATATTATTAATAAAATTTAAAGCAAAACTAAAAACCACACGTGTAACAAATACCAAACAACTGAAGAAAGGCGTGCGCAAGTGAAAGAACGAACTAAGCAATAATACAAACCTAACGATGTGTGAAAACTAAAAAATATCGAAAGACTGCTTAAGAAACTAAATCTGCAAACAGTTAAGAAAAAAACTTAGAATTACAAATTGAAGAGTGTGGTAAGTTCAGGGATACAAATTATTTCATCTTTAATAAGAAATAATAATAAAAAAAAATTTTATTAACAAACTACAAAAACAATACAAAACACAAATTAATAAAATACAATAAAAATATAAATAAAAATAAAAAGCGACCAATTAATCACGGCTGAAAAAGGCAGTAAGCGGTGTGCGTGAATTAAATATTGATGAAAATATACGTGTGTGTGTGCAACGAAATACGCCAAAGCGTAAATTAAATTTATTGCAACAAGATTTCGTGAAAGCAAAAATCAACGCATATTGCAGGCAAGGGAAAAAATCAAGGCAGATATTTAACAAGCGAATTGCAGCTCAGCAAGTGGAGATATCCGGCACAGCAGCTAATAGGAATAACAACAGCGACAACAGAATCTTCAACAATCCTGTGGAAAAACCTCGAAATGGAGAACCTACAAATTTACCTCATCCTAATTATATTGGCACCCGCTACAAAAACCCAACAAAGTGACGTTCAGGGCTTGACAAACAATAACGGATATCTACCAATTAAGACAGGAGAAGTAAGGACAATCAACCATTTTGATAAAGTCCTACATTTTATCAACTTAACCAAATATGAGGAAACACTTTCACTTATTTCGGACAACATTAATACACTAAAGACAACTACTTTTGAGGACAGACAATTACTTGACACAACTCACAAAAATTTGTTTTTTTTTGTCATTTTATTAGAAGCGAAGCTAGAAGGTTTACACCCACATTTTAAATCTAAACGAGGTCTCCTTAATATCATAGGGAAAGGATTAAAATACATAGCAGGTACCATGGACAGCGACGACGAAAAAGAAATCAGCGACGCACTTACACAATTGAATAAAAGCGAAAGAACAGATGCACAAAATATTAATAATTTATTATACTTTAGCAACCTCATTTCCGGACAAATAAGCAATGTTACGAACCATATAAATAAGCAGCAAATTATTGTCAGTAATTACATAAACCAACTTAAAGAAACAGCGCAGAATAGGATTAAGACTTTGGAAGACGACATTTAATTCATTAAACACACCTACCAGGTTAACAACGATATATCACTTTTACGCAATCACGTGGACGACATTGGACAGATAATTTTTTCAAGCAAATTAGGCATAATACCAACAGATATACTGACATCTACAGAACTAAATCTCATTACCGATTTCGAAAGCTATAGCTACATAAAAACAGCAGTACTTTTCCAGGATAACACAATCATTATAACTGTCCTCATACCTCAATATTCCAACAGCATCCTATACCAAATCAAAATTGAACCCCTTCCCAATATAAACAATAAATCATTAGTTTTAGACAAATACGATGTAATTAATAATAAATAAATTAAGGATAATTTGGAGAAAAATTTAATTAAAGAGAAGGATCAATGTTTAGCAAATATACTAAAATTTGAAGAAGCAGACTGTAAGCTCAGAATTTGTAATGAGCAATCTGTAAACGAAGTGCTACCAGGCATACTAGTATTTAAAAATTTTTATTTAAAATTACACAAAATTGTAATAAACAAAATATAAAACAAAGAGGAACTTTTTTAATAAAATTTAAAAATTGTGAAATAAATGTATTTAACAGATCATATACTAATGTAAGGAAGGAAGTATATGAATCCTTCGTATTACCAAATGTTATAACTAAAATTAAAGAAAATACAAATTTTACTAATAAAGAATTAAGACTGGAAACATTGTATGTGAAGCAACTCCAGCATGAAAACAATATTGAATTTTTGATAAATAAAAGCGACAGTTCCTCAATAATTAGCTTAAGTTCTGATATAATAATAATTGTAATAATTATAATCGTTATAGCATTTTTATATAAAAATCGGCAAAAAGTATATTTGTCACCTGAATCTAGTGCAGAGGACGTATTAAACATGCGGAAAGGTCCTTTTTTGCAAATAACAACGGCACACCCTACGATCAACACCGATTGGGGACAATCGATTTAAGAGGGGAAGAGTTAACACAACACTTGTTACTCAAGTATCGACTTTCAACTTCCGGCACGTGTGACCGAAATGCACCAGAAAGTGCATGGTCAGCGTCTGCACTACCTGTTGTGCAGCATAAGATTCGTGGAAGCGAATCACGCCACTTATAATTATTAAAGTTAGAATTAAGCATAAATATTTTAATTCGGTTAAGCTAACTTCAGTTTGTAAAACTCAGTAAAGATACGCGGTAGCGCTGCCCGAATGCAGCTCCGTTAAAAATTATATTTTTTGGTTTTCAATTAACCAAAAGATTAACTTACATCTGAGCAAATGATAAGATTAATATGATAGCCGATATATGTATGTATTTATTATTGTTGTGATAAATTCAATTTCTATTACTACTATTAGTATAGTATATTATGTAAAAATCAAATAAAATTATTAAATATTCAAGTCAAATTTGACTGTAAATAGTACTATGCATGCATTCATACAAAATTTCAAATTTTTTTTACGGGACCAGCAGGTACAGGAAAATCATTCGTTATCAAACTGATTGTGGAAATTTACAATAGGTTCACTGATAATGATGGTTACTGCAATGCCTATATTACATGTACTTCAACCGGCAAAGCTGCCGTGGCTATTGACGGTACAACTGTTCATACAGCGCTCAAAATTTCTCTTTCAAAACTTTTGCCTCTGTCATCACAAACGTTGCAATTGTATAGATCGCTCTTCAGATATGTCAGAGTACTGATAATTGATGAAATTAGCATGGTTAGTTCAGAACTTCTACATAAAATTGATAATCGTCTAAAACAAATAACAGGCAAAAACACAGATTTCGGAAGTATAGATCTTATTTTGATCGGAGATTTACGGCAATTGCCACCACTAAGATCGACACCAATTTACAAGACAATCAGAACGAGCATGATTGGACCGCATTTATGGAGAAAATTAAAATTTTATCAACTCACCACAGTAATGAGACAAGCTAATGTTGCATTTCACAAGTTTTGACAAAAATAGTTAATGGAGATGTACTAGATGAGCATGAGTTTCAACTTATTGAATCGAGATTTTTAAAAAAAGAGGATGTTGCTACATTATGTCCTGATGGAGTTCGTTTATTTTTTTTAAAAATGAAGATGTTGCCGCCTATAACAATTTGATTTTGAGCCAATGTGAAAACAAAGTTCTTTCAATGTCCGTAGACGTCTTTATTGGCGCTAAAAGTGCTGAGCAAGAAGCTAATTTTAGACTTAAATTACATAAAATATCTGTTATTGACACTGGAGGACTGCCTTATCACATTACTTTTGTCGTTGGAAAGCATTATGTTATTACAACTAACATCGACGTTTCTGATGGTTTGTGCAATGGTGCTGTTGGGAAATTGGTACATCTAGAATTTGATGAAAGTAACACATTAATAAGAGTTTGGCTGCAATTTTTTGGTTCAGATAAAATGGGTAGGAAAAAAAGGCAAAAACCAGCCGCTCTAGCAGTGCAAAACAGTCGCAAGGTGGAACTTTCGATGAAATAGTATATGAGTATAGTAAAGCACATTCTCAGGAACTCGTTTATGTTGCGCTCTCTCGGGTGACTAATATTGAAAAATTGTATATCACGACCAAAAACCATAATTCTACATTCAAGTTTTATCATAATCGAAAGCAAGCTGCATCGACTGCATTTTTGTTGCAAGAATTCAAAAGACTGTCTTTAAATAGTGTTCAGACGATAGCTCAAAGTTTACTTCTTACCGAAACTTGCATGACGCATGATAATCCGATTGAAATACCTAATTTTAATTGTATTGTTCAGTTCAAACGAGATACTGTTTCAAAAGGTGGGGTAGCTATTTACCAAAAAGATATTACTAATATTATGACTCCGAATATTGAAATAAATATTGCACACGTTAGCAATGTTAATGTCAGGCGCTCAGTTGTCGGAGATATTTGTGCGTGCTTATGCAAACTTAGAAATGGCCAACAAATAGTTATGTTAGCAATTTACATTTCTCCGAATCCAAAATTGGGCGAGGTAGAGCATTTTATTCATCGCACTTTACTGGAGTACACTGAAGAAGGGTCGAAAATACTTGGAACAAATGGTAATAAATTTCCACTTATGTATCTTGGCTGGCGATTTCAACATTAACTTCGCTGATAAAAAATCAGAGCGGTTGACAACTTTTCTATCAAAAAAATTGAATTTGAAAATGAATAATGATCCACGAGAGTCCTCAACAAAATATGGGACCACCATTGACTCGATATTTTGTATATTAAGTCGCAAACTTATGTTTCTTATTTCAGTTATCATAAACCTATAGTTTCATTGATAAATATTCCTGAATAACCAACAGCTACTGTAAGATAATAAAACCGACACGTATTGTAAAATAATAAAAATATTTTAAACAACATTAACTTTTTATTTATTTAATAATAGAAAAAATTGTTTTCTTATCGGTCACCACGCTCAAAAAGTGTAACTTGAAATAATAACAAAGAAAAAGAAATACTGCATGAATAAAATAAATAAATAAAATTATAATTGCATAAGTTGATACAAAATGCTATGCAATAGCTTTACCGCGGCAGTCCCCGAGTGCCACAAGTCTGTTTTTTATTATTTCATTTTATTTACAATCTGTCGTGTGACAATAAGCAAATGTTATTATACCTAAGGTTCACTTTGATGCTAAAATTGCAATTTGTCCCTTAAATACATATGTAAAGGCATTTCAAGTATAAGATTTGTACTATATATCACAATTCACTTAATTTAGTATTATATATACTTTACAATTTAATTAATTCAGTTAAACTTAAGATCTAAATGGTAAGTCTAAGAGATGTAGCCTTTGCAGTTGGCGAGTATCTTCACTGTTGTCTAGTAGGCTAATGGCGTGTATGTTGGGGTGGCAGCTTAGGCGATTAAGATATCTTGAACTGAGTTTCTGAATCTCGCTCTTCACCATATTTATTTCAAGATCTTTGTGTAAGTTAATATTTTTGATGCACCATGAAGCGTTTGCAATCAACCTGAGTGTTTTTGACTGATATCTTTGAATTAGTTCTACGTTCGATTTACTTGCAGTTCCCCAGATTTGTATTCCAAATCAAATCAAATCGGTTTTAAAATGCTTTTATATAGGATCACTAAGTTTCGATTTAGAACCCAGTAGTCAGTACATTTTTCTCGTCTTGATTTTTAACTGATGTCGTTTAATTTTTATATGTTGCTGCCATGTTAGTCTTCTGTCTAAGTTCATCCCGAGGTACTTAATGCTATTGCATTCTGGAATAATTGTTTGATTGAGGTTGACGCTGGGGCAATCTCCTGCTTTCATGGTGAAGGTATCATGCGCTGATTTTCTTTCATTTACTATAATGTTCCAATTTCGATGCCAGGATTCAACGGCGTTCAGTTGTTTTTGAACAGTTTCAGACGCTTCGTTTGCAGAGTAAGCAGATGCAAGAATGGCGGTGTCGTCCGCATATGTAGCAACAGTTATATTTTCGTCGTTTATTATTGGCATATCGGCAGTGAAGATCGTGTACAGCGTTGGGCCAAGCACGCTGCCTTGCGAACACCTGTTTTGACTTCGTATATGTTGGAAGTGTCATCATTAATTCTAACGCAAAAATGTCTGCAATCTGGGTATGACCGAAGAAATAGGTAGAATGGAGCTGGCAGTTTCATTTTTATTTTAAATAGCAACCCCTCATGCCAGACTCTATCGAAGGCTTGCTGAATGTCTAAGAAAACTGCCGAACAATACTGTTTCTCTTCGAAAAATTTTAGTATGGTTTTGACTATTCTGTGGCACTGTTCAGGGGTTCCATGTAGTTGCCTGAATCCAAATTGATGGTCTGGGAAACGGATAAAGAATCCAAAACTCGCAACAATCGACGAAGAAATATTCTTTCGAATATTTTAGAGAATATTGTCAGCAAACTTATTGGTCTATAAGAGGTTACTTCGTTTTCGGGCTTGTTTGGCTTCGGAATCATTATAATTTCGGCACATTTCCATTGCGTAGGGAAGTGACTTAGCCTAAAACCACAATTAAAGATTAAAACTAAGAATAACAGGCATTTCCTTGGTAATTGTTTGATTGTCATGCATCAATATTATCTGGGCCAGGCGATTTAGAAATTTTCAACTGTGACACTTCTGATTGCACTTCAGTCAGTTTAACGTAATGTATTGGTTCATCCATTTGACATGGACTCTCAAGAAAAGTCTGAACATTTTGGCGCTGATGGTCAGTATTAAGAGCAAATGGCTTGAAAGTATTCGCAAGGTGGTTGCCAAAAGCGTCGGCTTTTCTTTTGTCAGATCTACACCAAGAGTTGTTTTCATCTTTTATTGGTACTTGTCGCTTCTGAGGACGTTTCAGGTATTTAGTAGCTTTCCACAGATTGTATTCATCGTTTTTATTTGAATCAGCATTCTTAGGAAATTCTGCAATAGATTCTTCTTTCAGCTCTGCCAACTTAGATTTTAGTTCTTTAATTGCTTTGTTTAGCCTGATTTTGTCAACCGGATTTCTGCTATTCTGCCATATCCTTCGAAGTCGTCTTTTATTCTGTACCATCTGCGCTACTTCATCTGAATATGGCACATTTTTGCTACAGTATAGATGAATTAAGAGGAGAAGCTAACGAAGCGGCTTGATGTATTTTTTGGGTGAAGTTTTCCACAGCGTCATCCAAGTATCGGTTTGTTGTTATTTCCATGTTTAGGTTTACGTGGGACTCCATCCAAGTTTGGAAAAATCGTATGTTCGACCTTTTAGTTGAAGAACGCTGCTTTCGGGATGTGACAACAACAGGCATATTCATATTGATAATGAGAGCGGAATGATCTGAGCTCATATCTTCATTATTCGAAATTTCTAGATGATGTGGGTTTATGCCGGTATAAATTGTGAAATCAATTAGATCCGGAATTTTGTTGGGATCAGTCAGCCAGTATGTGGGTCTGCTAGCAGATAAAACATTTAAGCTTTTTGAGAAACACACTTGTACAGTTCGCGGCCTTTGGGATTCGTAAGACGTGAACCCCACCATGGATGTTTGGCATTGAAATCACCTCCGGCTAAAAGTCTGGTACCCATTTTGTCGAAAAACGATTTAAAAGTAATATATCTACGCTGTTAGTTTTTATAAAATATTCAACTTCCAGTCAATGGCTGCTTAGTCCATTGGCATTCCAAATCGCTATTTTTAGACTTAATTGCATAGCTTAGTTAAGATAGAAGACATCGTATTTATTAGTGTTGTGGTTAGCTCAATTTGTTTGGCAATCAATTCTTCGAGTTTGTCAATTTTTTCATGGCGTACTGTGGTTGTAGTAGAACTAAGTTGTGTTGGTACAAAAATTGGTTACATCAGCATAGCTAACGTTTTTATGGTGAACTTGTTGTTTGGCATTTGTAAGTTTGACCAAGGAAGGCCTTGTCTTATTATTAAGCGAGTCCTTTTTTGACACTAACTCCTGAGAAATTCTACAACCTTTGTAATTGGCGGTATGATTTTGAAGGCAATGGAAGCATTTCGGTGGAGTTTCTCTATCTTTTGAACAGAGAGACGAAGGATGGTCTAGTGCACATTTTACACATCTATAAGGCTTTTTGCAATATTGCTTGGTATGACCGAGCTCTTGACAGCGGTGGCATTGTAAGAAATCGTTAAATTTTCTAGGTGGCTCAATCTTTACTACAGCATTGCACAAGCGATTTACGTCAAATACTTTTGTATGGTTTACTGAAGGTTTAAGATCAACAAAGAATATTGACATCGGCAATTTTGTAATTTTGCTTTTTGCATTCACAATGTTTCGTACAGTATGCCCGTTTTTTGCAAAGTCATGCTTGATATCATCGATAGGAGTTGAAAATTGAATAGTTTTTATAACTATTCGATATTGCTTATCTTCTTTCAATTGATGTGTTTGAAAAGTAATATTATTGGTATCTAAGTATGTAGCTAACAAGATTTCTATAGCAATCACTATTTGAAGTCATCACTCTCGCTTGTCTGTCCCTGCCTGCCTTATAGGTGAAATTTTCTTTACCAATAACAGTGGAAGGTGGAGTCATGTGTAGAAGTGGAGGATGGGGTCATGTGTACAAGTTCACGCAAGTGAGGAAAGTTCTCTGATCGCCATTCACTTGGGAGTGGCCAGAAACGATTCTTTTACACATGGCTCAAGCAGTTCACTACTTCCGGTCTTTGACCAAGTATCCTCTGGGTAGCCTAAGAACATCCGTTCTAAGGCGAAACATCCCCTCCGCAGGGTTGTGCGCTGGGTTTGGGACCCGCCACGTAAAATATATTACCAATGAAAATTAACAATCAGCCTCGGATGAGAGACCCCCTTTTTGATGACGACCATGGCAAACGAAATAAGGACTACGATTTGAGAGCATGCACCTGGAATGTTCGGACCCTTAATTGAGAAGGTGCCGCTGCCCAGCTGGTTGATATCCTCCGAAAATAAAGGCTGACATCACCGCCGTCCAAGAAATGCGTTGGACGGGACAAGGACAGACACGAGTAGGACCTTTTGACATTTACTACAGTGGCCATATAAAGGAGCGCAAGTTTGGTGTTGGATTCGTGGTGGGAGAGAGACTCCGTCGCCGAGTACTATCATTCACTCCGGTGAATGAACGTCTAGCCACAATCCGCATCAAAACGAGGTTCTTCAACATATCGCTGATTTGCGCCCACGCCCCGACGGAAGAGAAGGACGATGTGACCAAAGATGCCTCTATGAGCGCTTGGAGCGCGTTTATCAGAGCTGCCCCCGCCACGATGTCAAAATCGCGCTTGGCGACTTTAACGCCAGGGTGGGCAAAGAAGGTATCTTTGGCACTACGGTCGGTAAATTCAGCCTCCACGATGAAACATCCCCAAATGGGTTGAGGCTGATTGACTTCGCCGGGGCCCGAAATATGGTTATCTGTAGTACTAAATTCCAGCACAAGAAGACACGTCAAGCTACCTGGCTGTCTCCGGATCGAAATACCACCAACCAGATCGATCATGTTGTGATAGACGGAAGACACGTCTCCAGTGTTCTAGACGTGCGTACGCTCCGAGGACCTAACATCGACTCGGACCACTATCTTGTTACAGCCAAGATTCGCACCCGCCTCTGTGCAGTAAAAAACGCACGTCAACAAACACAAGAAAGGTTCGACGTCGAGAAGCTGCAATCACAACAGACAACCGAACGATTTTCTACTCGGCCTGGACTCCTGCTCTCTGAGAGCACTCGTCAACAACTCGGTATAAGGGAACTGTGGGACGGCATTTCAAACTCCTTACGTACAGCTGCAACCGAAGCCATTGGTTTTCGGAAAGTGCAAAAGAACAGCTGGTACGACGAGGAGTGC
This sequence comes from Bactrocera neohumeralis, assembly GCF_024586455.1. Taxonomy (NCBI): domain Eukaryota; kingdom Metazoa; phylum Arthropoda; class Insecta; order Diptera; family Tephritidae; genus Bactrocera; species Bactrocera neohumeralis. The sequence continues at coordinate 6,148,061 of NW_026089622.1, read as the reverse complement.
CGTGTCGCAGCGGAGAGAAAACAGGCTGCCTACCTCGCAACGTTACGATCGACCACAACACGTGCGGGATGGGATAGATACCGAGAGTTGAAGAGGGAAGCGAGACGCATTTGTAGACAGAAGAAGAAAAAGGCCGAAATGCGTGAGTACGAAGAGCTTGATAAGCTGGCCGACAGGGGTAATGCTCGAAAATTCTACGCTAAAATGCGGCGGCTTACAGAAGGTTTCAAGACCGGAGCATACTCTTGTAGAACCCCCAAAGGTGATCTAGTCACCGATGCCCAGAGCATACTTAAATTATGGAGGGACCACTTCTCCAGCCTGCTGAATGGCAGTGAACGCACAACGCCAGGAGAAGGCGAACCCGATTCCCCAATCGATGACGATGGAGCAGACGTTCCATTGCCCGACCATAAAGAAGTTCGAATAGCAATTGCCCGCCTGAAGAACAACAAAGCGGCAGGGGCCGATGGAATGCCGGCCGAGCTATTCAAACACGTCGGCGAAGAACTGATAAAGAGCATGCATCAGCTTCTTTGTAAAATATGGTCGAACGAAAGCATGCCCAACGATTGGAATTTAAATGTGCTATGCCCAATCCATAAAAAAGGAGACCCCACAATCTGCGCCAACTACCGTGGGATTAGCCTCCTCAACATCGCATATAAGGTTCTATCGAGCGTATTGTGTGAAAGACTAAAGCCCACCGTCAACAAACTGATTGGACTTTATCAGTGTGGCTTCAGACCTGGAAAAGCAACAACCGACCAGATATTCACCATGCGCCAAATCTTGGAAAAGACCCGTAAAAGAAGAATCGACACACACCACCTCTTCGTCGATTTCAAAGCTGCTTTCGACAGCACGAAAAGGAGCTGCCTTTATGCCGCGATGTCTGAATTTGGTATCCCCGCAAAACTAATACGGCTGTGTAAACTGACGTTGAACAACACCAAAAGCTCCATCAGGATCGGGAAGGACCTCTCCGAGCCGTTCGATACCACACGAGGTTTCAGACAAGGCGACTCCCTATCGTGCGACTTCTTCAACCTGCTTCTGGAGAAAATAGTTCGAGCTGCAGGACTAAATAGAGAAGGTACCATCTTCTATAAGAGTGTACAGCTGCTGGCGTATGCCGATGATATTGATATCATCGGCCTCAACACCCTCGCCGTTAGTTCTGCTTTCTCCAAGCTGGACAAGGAAGCACAGAAAATGGGTCTGGCAGTGACTGAGGGCAAAACAAAATATCTCCTGTCATCTAAAAAACAGTCGCCGCACTCGCGATTTGGCTCTCACGTCACTGTTGACAGTCATAACTTTGAAGTTGTAGATAATTTCGTCTATTTAGGAACCAGCATTAACACCACCAACAATTTCAGCCTGTAAATCCAACGCAGGATTGCTCTTGCCAACAGGTGCTACTTCGGACTGAGTAGGCAATTGAAAAGTAAAGTCCTCTCTCGACGAACGAAAGCCAAACTCTATAAGTCGCTCATAATTCCCGTCCTGCTATATCGTGCAGAGGCTTGGGCGATGACAACAACCGATGAGTCGACGTTACGAGTTTTCGAGAGAAAAATTCTGCGAAAGATTTATGGTCCTTTCCTTAGAATTGTGTTTATTACTTTGCACGTCCAAATCTAGCACAGAAAACCGGTTTGAGTTGTTTGACCCTTCACTCATCCTTTGTTGTTACACTCTCGCAACAAAGTTGAAAAGGAGAGTATAATAGTTTTGTTCACATAACGGTTGTTTGTAAGTCCTAAACCTAAAAGAGTCAGATATAGGGTTATATATACCAAAGTGATCAGGGTGCCGAGTAGAGTTGAAATCTGGATGTCTGTCTGTCCGTCCGTCCGTCCGTGCAAGCTGTAACTTGAGTAAAAATTGAGATATCATGATGAAACTTGGTACAAGTATTTCCTGACTCCATAAGAAGGGTAAGGACACTTTTTATCTCTTTATGTTAAAATTCTATACAATTCATAAATATAAAAACCATATTTTAAATCTTAAGCATTTGTTCAAAATTCATGTCGGAATTCGAAAATTTCATGTCTTCGAATACAAAAATGAACAAAAAATTACGAAAACAATAAAGAAAACCTTACATCTATATATGTATATAAAAAAGAAAGTCGTGTTTGTTACACCATTTATAACTTAAGAACGGCTGAACAGATTTGGCTGAAAATTTGTGGGGAGGTAGCATAGGACAAGATATAAAATATCTTTTTTATATACAAAAACCATATTTTAAATCATAAGCATTTGTTCACAAGCCGTGTAAGAATCATTTGAAAATTTAATTTCTTCAAAAAAAATAAAATAAAATAAATAAATTGATTTGGTCGAAAAAACCATTTGTTCTGTTTTTTTTAAGTCCTGTTTACTTTGGAACGCATAAATCGCTTATTTACATGAAAAGTGTCATAACTCACAAAAGTTGATTTTTAAGAATAAGGAAAAACATCATAAGTTTATTGAATAAACTAGCGAAATGTAATATATGAAATAAATCAAATACTGAGCAAAAGTGGCCTGAAAAGATTATAGTAAAGTGTTTTTCTGGGCATAAACGCCGACGTGGTTTGTGAACAATATAAAGAAAAATTGCCCAAAAACGTCTCAACAGATGAAGGAATTATGGCAACAGCTGGCAGATTAACTTAATTCTTGTAGAGGACCAATACGAAGTGCTGCAAAATGGAAAGAGGTAGCATTTTAGTTTATGTTGAGCAAGTCCATCGACACCATCTACATAACCATTACTTAGCTTGGAAATCCAGGTAAGTTTTCATTACGCTATAATTACAAAATATATAAATTTTTTGCAATTTTTATTACGTTTCTTCTTTTAAGGATGCTTCAACTTCGGTGCTAACACGAAGTGCACGAAATAAACTCATCAGCACTTTGATAGCTGATGCTGAAGAGGAGAGGCCACGGTAGCATCGTGAAATTATGCAGGCCATTCAAGGCCTAACTAATTCCATAATGAAACTAATGAAATCGTATAATAATAATATAAAATAATTTCTAAAGTTTAATTCAAATAATAATAACTTATTTGTAATACTTTTAAATTAATATTTATTGAATTGATTAACTTATGTGTAATACTTTTATTTAATTAATATTTACTGAATTTAATAATTTTTTTGTTTTTGAAAAAAAAAGGGTTATAAATTTCAATTTGTTTTCTTTTAACAAAAAAGATAAATAAATAAGCAATAAATGCAAGAAAGTAGTGTATTTCGAAAGTCGTATTGTGAGAATATTTATATATAGTATGTACATATACATATGGATTGGCTTCTGTATATACATACACATATAACTAAAGAGTTGATATATATCTTGATCTTGTTCTTTCACCTTCGCGCATGTACTGTGAAGAGTTATAATCATTAACTGAAGAATTAAAGTCTTCTGCAACACCGTCATCTATTTCGTTCAACGTAATGCCTGCTTTCGTCATTATATTATGCAATATAACGCAAGTACTAGCAAACAAAGCGGAAGTTTCGTGTGAATAATGTGGAACTCGGTGCTTCAACAAACATCTGAAGCGAGATTTTAAAACACCAAATGCTATCTCTATGCAGTTTCTTGCAGAACCAATTTGTTCTATTTTTGCTCTTTATGGGTATTAGGTGTTCCTACTGGTGTTGACAGCCACGGATCCAGAGGATAACCTTGATCGCCAAGAAGCCAAGATTCTCTCCGTTATTGCTCAGACGTATTAGTATGCTGACGAATGAGATGTTCTCGTAGGTCAGAAGTTGCCCAAATTCCTGAGTCATGTGTTGCACCCGGAAATTTGGCATTTACAAATGTAAAAAGTAAACGGTGATCGCAAACCTAAAAAACGATACATTCAAAAATTGCATTGGCATATATGTATGTGCATGCAAAAACATAACTTACTGCTTCAACATTGATACTGTAGAATCCTTTTCAATTTAAATATAAATTAGGAGGACGTTCAACATTATTTGATGGTGGAGCAATGATAGCAATATGTGTGCAGTCAATTGCTCCTATGGTGCTTTTTATTCCAAGTTTTCTAAAAAATCTGGAATATATTTCAAATAAATTAGCTTAAATTAGCATATTATTATTTGTATTACAATAATACTTGCCCCGTTTTTATAAAAGTTTCTTCCTCTGTTGAACTGGGAAACTTTATTTCTCCTCCCTTCACCTTCACAATAAGTTTTGCCACAGTGTGCATACTTCTCGAAAGGGACGGCTGACTCATGGGCAAGTTGACGTTGTTACCTACACATTTGTGGAATGAGCCGTGTCCAAAGAAGTTCAAAGCTGCTAGAACCCTTACAGTTAAAGATAGTGACGTTTTCTGATTATCGCGTGGGGCCAGTTCATCAATTAGGCTTAGCTTTTTATTTCGGACACAGAATACGAAATTCTTGACAGATTAGAAATATGTTGAATTTGTCAAGTGCACAGGATAGGAGTGTAAATGTGTTGTTATTGTTGAGAAAAATTCATGAAAACGCTTTTTAAATTTCCAAAAGAGGAAGATATTTGACAAAGTTGGCCAAAGGTTTGAAACTTAGTTGGGTCGCTTTCCGATATTCTTTTTATTTATCGAAACCATTTTGAATCGCAGAAAGTTACCAAGTTCAAATTATTGCCTGGGGTTTTTCCTGAAAATTGGTGGCAAGGTAGCATAGAACCAGAGTAAGGAAATAGGATAATTTTTATAAATACAAAAAGTATATTTTAAATCATAAGCATTTGTTCAAAATTCAAGTAAAAATCTTTTGAAAATTTCATTTCTTCAATAAATAAATAAATCAGTTCTCCAATAAAACCAAAAAATAGCAATAATAAAAACAATAAAGAAAACTTCACATCTTCTTCTTCTTAATTGGCGTAGACACCGCTTGCGCGATTACAGCCGAGTTAACAACAGCGCGCCAGTCGTTTCTTCTTTCCGCTACGTGGCGCCAATTGGATATTACAAGCGAAGCCAGGTCCTTCTCCTCTTGGTCCTTCCAACGGAGTGGAGGTCTTCCTCTTCCTCTGCTTCCCCGGCGGGTACTGCGTCGAATACTTTCAGAGCTGGAGTGTTTTCATCCATCCGGACAACATGAACTAGCCAGCGTAGCCGCTGTCTTTTAATTCGCTGAACTATGTCAATGTCGTTGTATATCTCGTACAGCTCATCGTTCCATCGAATGCGATATTCGCCGTGGCCAATACGCTAAGGACCATAAATCTTTCGCAGAATTTTTCTCTCGAAAACTCGTAACGTCGACTCATCGGTTGTTGTCATCGCCCAAGCCTCTGCACCATATAGCAGGACGGGAATTATGAGGACTTATAGAGTATGGTTTTTGTTCATCGAGAGAGGACTTTGCTTCTCAATTGCCTACTCAGTCCGAAGTAGCACCTGTTGTTGTTGGTGGTGTTTACGCTGGACCCAAGATAGACGAAATTATCTACGACTTCAAAGTTATGACTGTCAAAAGTGACGTGAGAGCCTAGTAGCGAGTGCGACGACTGTTTGTTTGATGACAGGAGATATTTCGTTTTGCCCTCGTTCACTTCCAGACCCATTTTCTGTGCTTCCTTGTCCAGCCTGGAGAAAGCAGAACTAACGGCGCGGGTGTTGAGGCCGAGAACTTCACATCTATGTATGTATATAAAACTGTCGTGTTTGTTACACCATTTCTAACTCAAGCACGGCTGAACCGATTTGGCTGAAAATTGGTGGGGAGGTAGCATAGGACCAGGGTAGGGACCTAGGATACTTTTTATAAATACAAAAATTATATTTTCAATCTTAAGCATTTGTTCAAAATTCATGTAAGAATCATTTCCAAATTTTATTTCTTCAAAAAAACAAAACAAAAATTAACAATAATAAAAACAATAAAGAAGACCCCTCATCTAGATATATAAAAGAAAGTCGTGCTTGTTAAACCATTTATATACTTTTTATATATGCCAAAATTATATTTTAAATCATAAGCATTTGTTCAAAATTCATGTAAGAATCATTTGTAAATTTCATTAAAAAAAACAAAAACAATAAAGAAAACCTCACATCAAAATATATAAAAGCAAGTCAGGTCTGTTACACCATTTATAATTCAAGAACGGCTGAACCGATTTGGCTAGAAAATTGGTGTGGAAGTATCTTAGAACCAGGGTAAAGATACTTTTTATCTCTTTATGTTAAAATTTTATACACTTCATAAATACAAAAACCATATTTTAAATCATAAGCATTTGTTCAAAATTCATGCCGGAATTTGAAAATTTCATGTCTTCAAAAACAAAAAATAACGAAAACAATAAAGAAAACCTTACATCTATATATATATAAAAGAAAGTCGCGTTTGTTACACCAGTTATAAGCCAAGAACGGCTGAACAGATTTGCTGAAAATTTGTGGGGAGGTAGCATAGGACAAGACATAAAATACTTTCTATATAATTTAGCACCCCATACATTCTAAAAGTATCATATGATGCATTAATATCATATGATACTAAGTAATATAATATGACACCACTAAATCGCTGAGAGTGCGACACGTGTAGTGGCAACATGTGGGAAGCGCAGCGTCAGCAAACTCCGTACCCGTTGCAGCGGCAAACATAGGTCTAGAGTTAAGTAAAATTGATTCTAAATTTTAGTTCTTACGCCGAATTTAATAAAGGAGCATAGCTCCCAGAAAACATTGTTTTTATTAAAAGTAACTAAACGTTTTTTAACTGGCGCCTGAGCCGGGACCAGCGCGCGTAAGTAGTAATAGCCTGAAAACCAAAAAGTAAGGTTTCGCGTGTGGCGAATGGTATTGATTGTGAATAAAAAAAAAGAAAAGCCTGAAAATAAAAAAGTAAGGCTCCGCGAGTTAAAAACAAAAAACTCGTGAAAAACAGAAAATACAATACATACTGTGCTGACGAGCGGCTACAACGTACAACGTGGGATTCGGAAACGTCGAGGGACCCTAGTACCGGTAGAGAAAAGGACAACCCCGGAACGCATCATAACATCCTATGGAAAGCTGGAAACACCTAGTGTAAGCTCTATAAAATATTTTAAGACTATTATAAAGAATATTATTATTATAAAGAATACGGAATTTGAATTGAAAGAAATTAATTATCCGACACAAAAAAGGAAAAAAGAAATTATAAAGAATTTTTTTATTATACAGAATACGAATTTGTATTGAAAGAAATTAATTATCCGACACAAAAAAGAAAAAAAGCCTTAAATTAACGTAAGCTTTACAAAAAGATTATTATAATGCCAGATACAGCTGAAGAACTAATTGAGCAACTTAACCAAATGAGGTTAGATTATGGGCGAAAATCCTTCAAATCCTTCCGACCATCTTTAAACCCTCCCTAACCCAACTTTAATAACGATAATAGTTCGAGAAGTACTCGAACGAATGAGTACTCAGAATATATGTAACTGACTTTCCCGAACCCGACCACAGTGTGATACTGAACGCGAACAGCATATACAAACTAGATAAAATTCCGGACATGGTTAAATGCCTTAGAGAATTTTCAGGACGACCAGGAGAATTTAACTCCTGGAGGAAGAGCGTAGACAGAATTTTTAAAGCTTATGAGGGAGTCAAGAATACCCCTAAATACTTCGCGATACTCCATACGATCAGGCATAAAATAATTGGCGATGCCGACACCGCATTGGAATCGTACAACACTCCACTCGATTGGCGTCAAATTCGAAAATGCCTTATGATGCATTATTCGGATAAAAGGGAAATAGATACCCTCGAATGCCAGATGACCACTCTGGTCCAACGCTACGACGACATACCAACCTTCTATCAAAAAGTTTACGAACACCTTTCACTTATATTAGACAAATTTCATGTCTCGAGTTAAGTGACGAATCCATACGGACTATGACAAACTCATATAGGAACAAAGCCCTTGACACAGTTATTAGAGGACTAAATGGCGATTTACCTCGTCTTCTCAGCATGAGAGGACCGACAACCTTGCCCCAAGCACTACATTTATGTCAAAAACTTGACAACATGACATATAGAAAAAAACTTGCGAACAATACACACAAACCCAATATCCAACCACTACCACGACCTCCCCGAAATAACAATTTTAATAATTTCAATAACAACTTTAATAATTTCAATAACAACAGAGCTTTTTACCCCGAATTAACGTATTCCCATTCTCCCAGACGAAATTTTGACCAACAGGCATTCGGTCGTCAATCAAACCGATATCCCCAAAACTCTCCCAACTATATGCAGAATAACCAAGGATTTATGCCGAGGTTCAACAATTACCCGAACAACCCCCATATTACTAGAGAAGATACTTCTTTTAATAACAGACCGAACCTACCACCTAAACCACCGACCCCAATGGAAGTAGAGCAGTCCATACGGTCAAGACAAATTAATTATCAAAATAGGCACCTGTGGGAAGCGCAGCGTCAGCAAACTCCGTACCCGTTGCAGCGGCAAGCATAAGTCTAGAGTTAAGTATATTTGACTGTAAATTTTAGTTCTTAAGCGGAATTCAATAAAGGAGCATAGCTCCCAGAAAACAATTTTTTATTAAAAGTAACTAAACGTTTTTTAACTTATATACAAAATTATATTTTAAATCATAAGCGTTTCTTCAAAATTCATGTAAGAATCATTCGAAAATTTCATTTCTTCAAAAACAAAAAAAAAAAAAAACAAACAAATAGCAATAATAAAAACAACAAAGAAATCCTCACATCTATATTTAAAAAAGAAAGTCGTGTTTGTTACACCATTTAAAACTCAAGAACGGCTGAACCGATTTGGCTGAAAACACTGATAAACACGGTTTTTGTCACATGAACTTTGTTATGATTTTTATATAAAATAATTATCAAAATAGGCCCAATATATTCCAGGTCAATCGACCACCGAAACGTCCTATTTCCGCACAACTGACTCCCCCTCCAAGCAAAATACAAAGAAATTTTTTTACTAACGTAGTCGAATTAGACCCAAACGGGATATACGATGACAATTCCCATAGCAATTATGATAATGCAGATACAAATGAGTCTGATATTATTAATTTTTTAGATTAGCGCCGTCTTCGCTGCCTTATTACGAATTTAGAGCAAGGCGCGGAATAGATTTTCTTATTGATACCGGATCCAATAAGAATTACATCCAGTCCACTTGAATTAGGAGTCCAATTCTGAACGAAAAGCCCTTCACAGTAAAATCAGTTGCCGGGACAATTGAAATTACCCAACACACCTTTGTCGACATTTTTGGACCAACAGTAGGAAAAATAAAATTTTTCATATTACCAACTTTAAGGTCGTTCCACGGCATAGTAGGCAACGACACACTTAAAGAATTAAAAGCAATTATTCATACCGATAAAAACTTAATGACGATTTGTCAAAGTATAAATATAATGTTAAAGCAAAGAATCTCACACGAAGTGAATAATGTGGCAATCAATATTCCACACCTCTCTTAACAACAACAAAACAAAGTTAATAATATTATTGATAAATGCCCAAATCTTTTTTCTGATCCTGATGAAAAACTCACCTACAACACTCCCGTAAAAGGTGAAATCCGGACAACAACAGAAACCCCTGTCTAAGATGCTACATACATACGTTTACATTGACGATGTAATTATATTTGGAAAAAATGAAGAAGAGCATTTTAAAATTATAGAGTTAATATTCCAAACATTAGAAAATGCAAATATGAAAACCCAATTAGACAAATGCCCATTTGCTAAAGAGGAAGTAGAATTTTTAGGATATGTAATCAGTTCGGAAAAGTAGAAGCGGTAGCTAAATTTCCAGTTCCACAAACTCTCAAAGAGTTAAGATCCTTCCTTGGTATGTCCGGTTATTACCGACGATTTATCCAGGATTACACAAAAGTAGCTAAACCATTAACACTATTAAGAGGAGAAGCCGGTCATGTCTCCAAACGGAACTCGAAAGAAATAGAAATAGAATTAGACAACGAGGCCTTAAAAGCATTTAATAAAATAAAAAATAATAAAAATATAGTTTTAGCGCACCTAAATTTCGATAAAGATTTTGAACTAACGACCGACGCCTCAGATTTCGCATTAGGTGCCTTGCTATCGCAAGACGGTAGACCAATTACTTTCATATCGAGAACTTTAAGCAAAGCCCAAGAGCATTATGCTACCAATGAGAAAGAAATGCTTGGTAAAATATGGTCACTTAATTCACTTAGAAATTACCTCTACGGTTCAAAAAAAGTTGAAATTATCACCGATCATCAACCTCTTGCCTATACCTTAAGCCATAAGAATACTAATAGTAAAATGAAGCGATGGAAAGCCATTTTAGAAGAATATAACTATGAACTAACTTACAAACCTGGTAAAACAAATGTAGTTGCAGACGCCCTTTCAAGGATACCAATACAAGTAAATTCACTCACACCTACGATTCATAGCGATGAAAGCTCAAGTCACAATTTAATCCCTTGTACCGAAGTTCCAATTAATGTTTTCAAAAACCAAATTTTTTTCAAGATCGATGAAATATCTTCATATCAATTTAAAATAATTTTTCCTACAGTTCATAGACATATAATTACAGAACCAGAGTACAACGAACAGCTATTGATTTCTTACATGAAACGATACCTTAACCCATCTGTTATAAATGGAATTCATACAGAAGAAAGGATAATGGGTATGATGCAAAATATCTATCCTATTCATTTTAGTAACATTAAAAGCCGATATACCCAAAAATTAGTTGACGATATTAGTAACGAACAAGATCAGGAGAACGTCATATTAAAAGAACATTTAAGAGCACATAGGAATGTCACTGAAAATAAAACACAAATTCTCGAAACAAAATATTTTCCAGCTATGTTAAATAAAATAAAACGAATAATAGCCAACTGCACCGTTTTTAAAGAAAATAAGTACGAGAGACATCCCAATCAACCGAAATTGCAGAAACTCCATTACCAACATATCCAGGACACACAGTCCATATCGATATATTTTTAACAGAGGGAAAAATAGTCATGACAGCTTTAGATAAATTTACAAAATACGCAATAACAAAACGCCTAAATAGCAGAGCAATAGAGGACGTCAGAAAACTTTTAAGAGATATTTTATTTTCCTTCGGAGTACCAAAATTAATAGTTATCGACAATGAGCCATCTTTAAACTCAGCTTCTTTAAAATTTATGATGAAAGACGAATTAGGAATAGACGTTTACACTACTCCTCCATACAAAAGCCAAGCTAACGGACAAGTGGAAAGGTTGCACTCTACATTAATCGAAATAATGCGTTGCATAAAAGAAAACGGTGGACACAGAAATTTTGAAGAACTTTTAGAAAGTGCAGTATCTGAGCATAATCATTCAGTTCATTCCACAACACTTAAAAGACCAGTAGACCTATTTTTTCATAGAAATGTGATATTAACCCCCGAGGACATAGAAAGAACTAGACAAAGCAATTTAGAAATATTAGCTGAGAAACAAAGAAAGGATATCGAATACCATAATAAAAATAAGAAGGAAATAAAATCATATCTACCAGGACAAATAATAATTGTTAAGAAAAATAGGAGATTAGGAACTAAGTTAAGTAAACCCTACAGTAAGGAAATAGTTAAGGAAGATAGAAATAGTACCGTGTTAACCGAAAAAGGACAAATAATTCACAAAGGTAGAATACGTAACTAAATATGTACGATATTTTTTTCCGAATATTACTACCGCTATGCCTGGCGGAAGTACAGATCCTCGACTACTCAAACTCCCAATTAATAACAATAGAAAAGGGAACGGCTAGGCTAAAAACATGAACATTTAGGATAATACATGAAATTGACATAGAAAAACATACGGACACACTTGACCACATAGAAGCGACTATCAAAACTGAAACTATCCGCAAAAACCCTAATTATCCCTTTATATCCCACTTGATAACACAGATAAGAGCCCAACTTAACAATCTCAAAGCAGAACAAAAAAATATAAAGATCTTTAAATTTCCTGGGTAGCGCTTGGAACTGGATTGCAGGAAGTCCTGACCATGAAGACTACGAAATAATTTCAAATAAAATAAATAATGTCTTACAAAATAACAATAAACAGGTATTAATTAACAAACTTACATTTGGCAAAATTAGCGAGATAACCAATATTACAAATAATATTATTAAAACCATGCAAAATGAAAAAAGTTTAGAAATTGAAGCATTTTTACAGCTAAAATATAAATTAGAAATAATTAAGGAAGAAATTTTAAATATTGCGTACGCAATACATTGGGCAAAAGCCAACATAATAAATTCTTTTATTTTATCAAATGAAGAAATAGATATTGTGAAAGAAGTAATAGACAATGACAATATACCATATGTAAATTTAGACGAAGTACTCGAATTTTCCGAAATAAAAATTGCAACTAATGGCAAAATTATAATTTATATTGTTAGTCTCCCAACCGGAGATAACCAAAATTGTAAAACATTCGATATTAGGGCAGTAAAAAATAACGGGAAGATAAATTTTAATACAATTTTAAACTGCGAAAAGGGAATTTATGGAATAGAAAATTATTGTAAGAAATACAATTCCCTACAAATATGCTTAAGCAGTAATGTAGTAGATTTAAGTAATGATACTTGTATCGGGTGATTTTTTAAGAGCTTGATAACTTTTTTAAAAAAAAAACGCATAAAATTTGCAAAATCTCATCGGTTCTTTATTTGAAACGTTAGATTGGTTCATGACATTTACTTTTTGAAGATAATTTCATTTAAATGTTGACCGCGGCTGCGTCTTAGGTGGTCCATTCGGAAAGTCCAATTTTGGGCAACTTTTTCGAGCATTTTGGCCGGAATAGCCCGAATTTTTTCGGAAATGTTGTCTTCCAAAGCTGGAATAGTTGCTGGCTTATTTCTGTAGACTTTAGACTTGACGTAGCCCCACAAAAAATAGTCTAAAGGCGTTAAATCGCATGATCTTGGTGGCCAACTTACGGGTCCATTTCTTGAGATGAATTGTTCTCCGAAGTTTTCCCTCAAAATGGCCATAGAATCGCGAGCTGTGTGGCATGTAGCGCCATCTTGTTGAAACCACATGTCAACCAAGTTCAGTTCTTCCATTTTTGGCAACAAAAAGTTTGTTAGCATCGAACGATAGCGATCGCCATTCACCGTAACGTTGCGTCCAACAGCATCTTTGAAAAAATACGGTCCAATGATTCCACCAGCGTACAAACCACACCAAACAGTGCATTTTTCGGGATGCATGGGCAGTTGGCCACCAAGATCATGCGATTTAACGCCTTTAGACTATTTTTTGTGGGGCTACGTCAAGTCTAAAGTCTACAGAAATAAGCCAGCAACTATTCCAGCTTTGGAAGACAACATTTCCGAAGAAATTCGGGCTATTCCGGCCGAAATGCTCGAAAAAGTTGCCCAAAATTGGACTTTCCGAATGGACCACCTAAGACGCAGCCGCGGTCAACATTTAAATGAAATTATCTTCAAAAAGTAAATGTCATGAACCAATCTAACGTTTCAAATAAAGAACCGATGAGATTTTGCAAATTTTATGCGTTTTTTTTTAAAAAAAAAGTTATGAAGCTCTTAAAAAATCACCCGATATAATTAATCTTTTACAAAGTCGTTTGTCAAACTGCACCGAGGTCAACAACCAGCATATCCCAACTATAAAGGAAATGATACCTGGAATTTTACTTTTAAATAAATACAACGGAGAAATTTTAGTAAACAACGAATCTACATTTCTAAACGGGACCTTCATCATTTTGTATACCAACGTAACCATTGCTATCAACAGGAAAAAGTTCTATAGCGAAGAAAGAACAGCAAGTAAACCACTACCAGCCATCCTACAACCGTCATCCGCACCACTCAGGATAGAAGAATTCCTCTCGCTGGAGATGCTGAAACAGCTTAACTTCAACAATACAAAGGAAGTAAGTCTGTTAGAAGCAGCAAACAGAGTCAAATACGGAACCAGCATCACTCTAATCGTCATTTTAATCATCATCGCCTTAATTTTCGGCAAAAATCTTCTGACGAAACAAAAAGAAGATGAACCCAATAAACTGTCACAACCGGCAATAGAAGGACTCAACCAAATTTTCAATACACCTAAAGATTCAAACGAGGACGTTTGAATTTCAAGGGGGGACTAGTTAGCACCCCATACATTCAAAAAGTATCACATGATGCATTAATATCATATGATACAAAGTAATATAATATGACACCACTAAATCGCTGAGAGTGCGACACGTGTAGTGGCAACATGTGGGAAGCGCAGCGTCAGCAAACTCCGTACCCGTTGCAGCGGCAAACATAGGTCTAGAGTTAAGTATATTTGATTGTAAATTTTAAATTCAATAAAGGAGCATAGCTCCCAGAAAACAATTTTTTATTAAAAGTAACTATACGTTTTTTAAGTTATATACAAAATTATATTTTAAATCATAAGCGTTTCTTCAAAATTCATGTAAGAATCATTCGAAAATTTCATTTCTTCAAAAACAAAAAAAAGAACAAAAAAATAGCAATAATAAAAACAACAAAGAAATCCTCACATCTATATTTAAAAAAGAAAGTCGTGTTTGTTACACCATTTATAACTCAAGAACGGCTGAACCGATTTGGCTGAAAACACTGATAAACACGGTTTTTGTCACATGGACTTTGTTATGATTTTTATTTATGTTGGTGTACCCTCATTAAAAATATATAACAGTTTTGTTTCTATCGCATCCAGTTTTCTTATGACAGCTACATATTAATTTCTGACCTCATATACGTTTCTTAGTTAGATCGTAAATATGCCACGAAAGTGTTTGAACAACCCGGACAATTTTTGTTATTTGTGTGGGGAATTAACTTTTACATCTCAGCGTCGAAATTTCACATCACTAATTGAACAGTGCTATTTAGACTATTTTGGTTTTCCTCTTAGGAATCAAGACAAATCCTGAGTTCCACATAAATGTTGTGTAACGTGTGTGACGCTCCTTTTACGTTGGGCTAACCAAGAACCTAGACATTTGTCATTTGCTATACCAATGATTTGGACGGAACCAAAGGATCATGTAAGTGATTGTTATTTTTGTTTGACTCAAACAAAAGGTACGATTTAGTACGTGATTTAAATCTGTCTAAAAAACAGACTGAGCGTTTGGGGCCTAGATTAAACGACTCGAATTTACTTTCTCGTGGTACTAATATTTCTTATTTTCAACGTCGTTACCATGAAATAAAACCTTACTTTTCTGAAGGAGGTGATTTAGTCTGTTGTAATAACGTTCCTGTTGTGATGAATTTATTAAATTTCGAATATGATCCAAGTCACTGGCGGCTGTTTATTGACTCCTCAAAAACTAGTATGAAAGTAGTGTTACTGCATAACGGAAACATACTTTCTTTAGTGCCGATTGCTCATGGTTCTAATACGAAAGAGACTTACGAAAATATGAGATTTATACTTGAAAAAATTGAATACAGTAAACACGCTTGGAAAATTTGTGGTGATTTTAAAGTCATTGCACTACAGCTTGGTTATACGAAATTTTGCTGTTTTATTTGTGAATGGGACATTAGAGACAGAAAAAGTCACTATACAAAGAACGTGTGGCCCAAACGTGAATCACTAACTCCAGGCCATAAAAATGTTAAAAATGATCCTCCTGTGAACCCTGATGACATACTTTTACCACCGTTGCACACAAAGCTTGGCCTGATGAAAAATTTTGTAAAAGCTATGCCTAAAGATGGAGATTGATTTTTATATCTAAAAGAGAAATGCCCTAAACTCAGCAAGGCGAAAATCAAAGAGGGAATATTTGTAGGCCCACAAATACGACAATTGATGAAGGAAGAGCTTTGAAGAAAAATTTAATGATCAGGAAAAACTCGCCTGGAAATGTTTTGTGAATGTTGTTAAAAACTTTTTAGGTAACCATAAAGCGGAAAATTACAAAAATTTAATACATGAACTTATCATGTAAAGCTTTGGGGTGTAATATGTCCTTGAAAATACATATGCTGGACTCTCATCTGGATTTCTTTCCGTCAAATTTGGGTTTTTTTTTTATTTTGTTTATACATTGCAACTAGTTCAAATAAAAGAAAGGACTAACAAGCAACTTGAATAGGACTTAAAAATATAATTACAAAATCACAAAACTACTATGAGAGTATTGGCTAATTTGAAAGATCGCTGGGTTTGAGGCGTTAGAGTCGTCTTGGTGGTCCATCACTAGAAGTTAACATAACTACTTCTTCGTTACAATGCTGTAGCAATCTTGCACTATGTGCTGTTGCAATTTTTAGTATTTCTGCGTTAACCGAGTTTACGCCTAGATCACGCTCTATATCAGCACATCTAAAATACCAAGGCGCTTTGACAATTAGTCTTAGTACTTTGTTTTGAAATTGTTGGATGACTTTCTTATTGTTTGCGTTAGTACATCCCCAGAGTTGTGCACCATAGCTCCATATCGGTCGGAGTATTTGCTTATAGATAAGTAACTTATTTTCGATGGATAACACTGATTTGTTACCGATTAACCAATTGTAATTTTTGAGTCGCATGTCCAGCTCCTTACGTTTGTTTTTTACGTGAACTTTCCACCGTAGCTTAGTGTCAAGCGTCATTCCTAAGTATTTGGCGGAATTAAAGTGCGGTATTCGTACACCGTCTATGAAAATTGGTAAGTGCTGTATCTTGTTGTATGTGAAAACAATGTGCACAGACTTAGCTTCATTCAGTTTTATCTGCCATTTATTTGCCCATTGTACGACTTTATTTACAGCTTTTTGGAGATTAGTAGTGGACTCGTGTTCACTTCTACCAACAGCAAGCAACGCGGTATCATCTGCAAATGTGGCTGTTGTATAATTGCAGTCTATTGGCAGGTCGTGCGTGAATAGTATATAAAGAAGAGGGCCCAACACACTACCTTGTGGAACTCCTGCTTTTATTTCCCTAAGAATAGAATATTTGTCTCCTTGTTTAACGCGAAAGTAGCGATCTGATAAGTACGATTTTACGATGTCATAATGCTGTTTCGGTAAAATCAGTTTCAGTTTCGAAAGCAGTCCTTTGTGACAAACTTTATCGAACGCTTTTGCAACATCCAAAAACACTGCAGAACAGAACTTTTTTTCCTCAAAGGCTTTTTCAATAATGTGCGTAATCCTATGGATTTGATCAATCGTAGAATGGTTGGCTCGAAACCCAAACTGATGCGCTGGAATTATGGTTTTTCGTTCAATGATTTTATTGATACGTTTTATGAGAATTTTCTCAAAAAGCTTCGATATTATCGGTGGAAGTGATATGGGTCTGTAAGAAGATACATCATATCCTGGTTTCCCTGGCTTTGGAATCATGATAATTTCAGCAATTTTCCAATAAGTTGGCACGTATTTAAGATGAAAAGCCGCGTTAATAATGTTGGTAATTTTTACTATGCTTATTTGAGGAAGCTGTTTTAGGACCTCGGCAGTAATCAGGTCATAACCGGGGGATTTTTTGTTTTTCAGATTTTTGATTTCCTCACTTAGCTCACTGCTTGTGCTACTTGAGATTTCTTCGCTTTCTTGACTGGAAGCAAATTTGGGTGCTGCGAGTGACGAACAAGGTGAGAGGTTCCATCAAGACATTTCCTTAATGGAGAACCGTTATCAAGGGAAATAGAGTCCAGGAATACTAGCAGACTATTGTTGGAGACTTAAAAGGGACCTACCGGAAGCCAAATATTCAAGAAAATCATAGGTATCTATTAGATATTAGGAAATAATTCCGTAAGTATGGATGAATTTTGTACTTTTTACGAAAATATATCTTTTGATGTCACAAGAAAACATGATGTGTACATTTTTTTCATTGATATATTATTATTTGGTGGCCCTAGTATATTCAAAAATATGTAAATTTTCATGTGACAAAAAAAAATTACAAATTTGTTGACCAGTGAAATTGGTGGGGATGTAGCATAGACCAGGGTAGGGACATAAGATACTTTTTATAAATACAAAAATTATATTTTAAATCTTAAGCATTTGTTCAAAATTTATGTAAGAATCATTTCTAAATTTTATTTTTTCAAAAACACAAAACAAAAAATAACAATAATAAAAACAATAAAGGAAACCCCTCATCTATATATGTATATAAAAGAAAGTCGTACTTGTTAAACCATTTATATACTTTTTATATATGCAAAAATTATATTTTAAATCATAAGCTTTTGTTCACAAGCCATGTAAGGATCATTTGAAAATTTCATTTCTTCAAAAAAAAAAAAACAAAAAACAGCAATAATAAAAACAATGAAGGAAACCTCTCATCTATATATAGTATATAACAAAAGTCGTGTTTTTTTATCTCTTTATGTTAAAATTCAACACAATTCATAAATACAAAAAGTATATTTTAAATCATAACCTTCTTTTCTTTTTCTTTATTGGCGTAGACACCGCTTACGCGATTATAGCCGAGTAAACAACAGCACGCCAGTTGTTTCTTCTTTTGGCCAGGTGGCGCCAATTTGAGATTCTAAGCGCAGGCAGGTCCTTCTCTACCTGGCCTTTCCAACGGAGTGAGGGCCTTCCCCTTTCTCTGCCTCCCTCGGCAGGTACTGCGTTGAATAGAGTGTTTTCGTCCATTTGGACAACTTGACCTAGCCAGCGTAGCCGCTGTCTTTTAATTCGCTGAACTATGTCAATGTCGTCGTACAAGGTGCTTTCCAAAGTAAACAAGACTTTTTGAATCTATCGCGCCCTGATAGCGCCATCTATATGCCGACTAATGCGTTAGAATCTGCTATCTTTATCGGCTTTCCAGTGAGAATTTCATAACATTTCATAAATTGGAAGTGAAGTAATTGCGTTTTACGTGTCAGTATGTTTGTGCTATCGGTGAAAAAAGGAGATTCGAACAAAGAGCCAACATTAAATTCTGTTTTAAAATTGGTAAAACTTTTACTGAATCGTTTCAATTGATGAAGCAAGTTTATGGCGATGGTTGCCTATCCCGTAGCAGAGTGCACGACATAAATGACGTTCGACATGTGGCCCAATCAATTCCTTCCATCGAAAGTGTGCGTGAATTCATCAAAAATCAGCCGAAATGATCATTGATATTCATGGAAATGGAATTGAACATCTCCCTTACGAAAGGGGTGTACACGGTTTGATGAAAGTTGGCGTTTGTTGCACGATAATGCGCCGCACAATGGGGCAGCAGACCAGAAAAGTTGGCAAAAACTAATTTTTTCAAAATAGCCGGTAGCAATTTTCGTTTATTGCTTTGGATTTATGAATATACTAGCAACAATAAATCAACGGTTTTTCAATGTCATTTTCACCACCTCTCTTTTCAGAGCCTTACAAACACAGAGCTTATTTTCGCAATAAGTGCAGTTTGATTTTTGTGCATTTTCTATTCACAGTTTGAATATATATTTTCCAGTCGCTGATTATAATTTAGCAACTTTAATTATGGAACCATCAACATCGGGTATTTATAAAGATTCATTTATATTCACTTTGTGCGTAATTGTGATTTTCACATTTTGGTCGTTTTTTTCGGAAACCTACCTTAATAAGTTTATTTTCCTAAAGTTTAAGTTTTAAAAATTGGAAAAGTTAGTGAGCCCGGCATGATCGGCCGGAAATTTTTTAATTATCCTGTAATATGTATATTTATGTACTTCATTGGGAAAAAAAATTGTGCGGATTTTTTGCGTTTTGGCATTTGCTCGCATTTATGTATGTGCCTATGTACTACCTTTTTTGTAGTTTAGTTCGAAGCTTTTTTTACTTTGTTTTGATTATTTGTTTGTCAAACGTCAACTACAAGTACAAATGTGAACTGCATTGATCTTTATTATTTTAGTTGTAAATCGTCAAATAGAATCCAGTGTTGCCATACTATCTTAATTTTATAATCTTTTAGTGATTGATTTAACTTTTCATTTCAGGTGTTAGTTCAAAAACAATTTTTGTCAATCATAGGGAGCTCATTCAAATAATATTTTGTTGTGAAAAAATCACATCTGATGAAAAGTTTATTTTTTTAAAAAATGAATTGGAAAAACAAACAAAATTTCAGCAAGTGACTAAAGAATAATTGAATAAAACATTTAACCGCCTAAAGTCTGAATTTAAACTTCGTTGGAACAAATCGTACCGAAAAATAGACGTTTTTAATGAAATTAATAAAACATGGCTGGATTGCTCAATTTGTTTTATGAAAAATTCAAGCCAAAAAGGTGGTCGGCCTCAGAAATCTTTTGAAGAAAACTCAGAGCGTACCAAACGAATGAAAACAAAAGATTTGAGGGAATCTACGCCAGTTGATGTCCTGAGTTATGCTACTCAAATGAAATTAAGGGAATTGGGTAAGGTGGCATCGAAACTTTTGATGAAAAGCTTATCTCAGAATTATGATAGCGCAAATATGTGTTCAAAAACTTCATCAGGCCATTACGAAAGTATTTGTTTGTCAGGTGAAGATTGCAGTACAATATAATAAGATTGGCTGTTCGGGATAAATTTCCTTCCTATAAAGTAATACAGGAAGAAAAAAAGAAATGTTATCCTACCAAAGAACACATCAAGGCAACTAATACGCTTGTCTGTGTAACTTTACAATCCTTACTGGACCACACAATATGTCGTCTGATTATTGCACAGAGGACTGTAATAGATTCCATTTCCGCAAAGGATTTACACAAATTGCGTATGTACACAAAGTGGGGATTCGATGGTAGCTCAGGCCATAGCTCATATAAGCAAGTATTTCATGGTATTGAAGCTTCTGATTCTGCTGTTTTCATAACTAGTATTGTGTCTATTCGTATTGTGTTGGGCGAAAAAGTTGTTTGGCAAAATCCTGCTCCATCTTCGACGCGTTATTGCAGGCCTTTGAAAATTTAATTTATTAAGGAATCCTCTGAAGTTTCAATAGCGGAGAAAAACAGAGTTACTGAAGAGATTGGAAATCTTAAAAAATCTAAAACGATATGTGATGGAAAATCGATTGAAGTTGAGTACGCTTTACTTTTTACTATGGTGGATGGGAAAGTTTGTAATGCGATAACCCAGACGACATCCACTGAAAAGTGCTACATTTGTAGCGCAACATCAAAAGATTTTAACAATATTGACAAAATGGTGAAACGAGAAATACATACAGATAACTTAAGCTTTGGAAATTCTAATGATGGCAACACAGCGTGACTATTCTTTAGGGAGGCAGAGGTTTCGGCCGAAATTACAAAATTGGATTTAACTTTGATTAAAAGATTGCACAATATATTAATAACTGTAGCCAGCGGACATGAAATAAATGTTAAAAAGTTCACGAAGTATTGCCAAGACACTGCTAGGTACTTTGTGGATAAATACCCTTGGTATCGTATGCCTCCAACAATGCATAAGTTTGTAATATATGGCCCTGAAATAATTTCTCACGCTTTACTACCATTCAAGAAAATGCGGCCGTGTGGAAACTAATATTGACATATTCAATTCATTTATGCTAAGGTCTGATCCGGTAATAAGTTCAAAGAGAAAATTCAAAAGAACTAATAACCAAAAGTTACCAACTGAAGTATTGGAATTATTGATATGTCCACTTATTCCTAATAACGATGAAGAATATGATGATATTTACGATGATGACGGTCAACAAAACGAAAATGGGTCTAGTGATGAAAGTAGCAATATAAAGCAATCGCCACCAATCACTATATGAACGGTTCAGGTAAATCTGATTCAGTCTACAAACCTCGGTTGTAAGCGCAATATTCTAAAATTTGGTACACATACTTACTTTAGTAAGAGGAATCAGGGTACCAATTTCCAACTTCCTAGCTTGAGCCGTTTAGTTGATGCCAACGTTTAGGTCATTCTGCCCCACTGTGCGCCGTCTCATCTATCGACGCTTGTGACCGTTTATTTGACCAAAATCACATTTTAACCATTAACCACTCCCCGTATTTACCTGGCACCGTGCGCCTTCTTCTTTTTCGGAAAATGCATTTTTCCATGAAAGGAAAGTGTTGTGCAGACGAAGAGGCCATTCAAAAGCCTTGCACCGACATACTGGCGGCCATACCGGCCAACGAGCTAAAACACTCGTTCGAAATGCTTTTGAATCGTGAAGAAAGCAGTATTGAAGCAGATGGAGACTATTTTGAATAAAATAAATTGATTTTGCTGAAAAAACCCTGTGTTCTTTTTTTCTTTTTTAAGTTCTGTGTGCTTTAAAAACCATCTTTTACATCTTATACAGCTCAACGTTCTATTGAATGTGCGATTCGGCGTGGCCAACGCGCAAAGGAACATAAATCTTTGGAAGAACTTTTCTCTCGAAAACTCGCAACGTCGACTAATCAGTTGTTGTCATCGTTCAAACCTCTGCACCATACAGCGGGACGGGAATAACGAGTGACTTATAGAGTTTGGGTTTTTTCGTCGAGAGTGGACTTTAATTCTCATTTGCCTACTAATCCAAAGTAGCACCTGTTGGCAAGAGTTATCATCGGCATATGCCAGTAGCTGTACACTCTTATAATAGATTGTACCTGCTCGATTAACTTCTGAAGCTTGAATTATTTTCTCCAGCAGCAGATTGAAGAAGTCGCACGACAGGGAGTTGCCTTGTCTGAAACCTCCTTTGCTATCGAATTGCTCGGAGAGGTCCTTCCTGATCCTGACGAAGCTTCTGGTGTTGCTCAACGACAGTTTCCATAGCCGTATTTGTTTTGCGGGGATACCAAAGTCAGACATCGCGGTATAAAGGCCGCTCCTTTTCGTGCTGTCGAAAGCAGCTTCGAAATCGACGAAGAGGTGATGTGTGTCGATTCTCCTTTCACGGGTCTTTTCAAAGATTTGCCGCATGGTGAACATCTGGTCGGTTGTTGATTCGCCTGGTCTAAAGCCACACTGATAAGGTCCAATCAGTTTTTTGACGATGGGCTTTAATCTTTCACACAATACGTTCGATATCACGTAATACGCGAAGTTGAGGAGGCTTATCCCGCTGTAGTTGGCGCAGATTGTAGGGTCTCCTTTCTTGTGGACTCTGCAGAGCACGGCTTCCTCTATAATTTTAGTATGCTCTGGGTTTCGATCGCTAGATCACCTTTGGGGGTTCTACAAGAGTATGCTCCGGTCTTGAAACTTTCTGTTAGTCGCTGAATCTTTTCGTAGAATTTTCGAGCATCACCCCTGTCGACTAGCTTGTCAAACTCTTTATACTCTCGCATTTCGGCCTCTTTCTTTTCTGTCTACAAATCCATCGCATTCCTTCTTCAACTCTCGTTATCTATCGAATCCCGCATGTCGATCGTAATGTTACGAGGTAAGTAGTCTGTTTTCTCTCCGCTGCGGCACGGCACTCTTTGTCGAATACCAATTGCTTCGGTTGCAGCTGTACGTAAGGAGTTTGAAATGCCGTCCCACAGTTCCCTTATACCGAGTCGTTGCCGAGTGCTCTCAGAGAAGTGGAGCGCAAGTCGAGGAGAAAATCCTTCGGCTGTCTGTTGTGATTGCAGTTTATCGACGTCGAACCTTCCTTGTGTTTGTTTACGTGCGTTTCTTGCTGCACAGAGGCGGGTGCGAATCTTGGCTGCAACAAGGTAGTGGTCCGAGTCGATGTTGGAACGTCGGAGTGCACGCACATCTAGAACACTGGAGACGTGTCTTCGGTCTATGACAACATGAGCGATCTGGTTGGTGGTTTTTCGATCCGGAGACAGCCAGGTGGCTTGATGAACTTTCTTATGCTGGAAATTAGTACTACAGATAACCATATTTCTAGCCCCGGCGAAGTCGATCAGTCTCAACCCATTTGGGGATGTTTCGTAGTGGAGTCTGAATTTACCGACCGTATTGCCAAAGATACCTTCTTTGCCCACTCTGGCGTTAAAGTCGCCAAGCACAATTTTGACATCGTGGCGGGGAAGCTCTCATAGGTACGCCCCAAGCGCTTTGGTCACATCGTCCATCCATGGCAGTACCCGGCGACGGAGTCTCCCTCCCATTAGGAATCCCACACCAAATTTGCGCTCCTTTATATGGCCACTATAGTAAATGCCACAAGGACCTACTCAACTCAGTCGTTTACACGTCCATCGCATTTCTTGGACGGCGGTAATGTCAGCCTTCACTCTTACGAGGGCATCAACTAGCTTGGCAGCGGCGGAAATAAGTAAAAATTTGCTCATCCATACATGCTTATAATATTAGTTACACTGATTTTGCTCCTGAACCAGGCAGTTTTTTTAGGACGAACCCATCAGATATATTTAATAGCACAACAAAAATTGCATTGACATCTTCGTCGTGAAGACACAGCGGATATTTTGCTTGATTATAAGCAAGGGACGCAAATGCATTCATAACAAACTAAACGCGATATCTAGTATAAAAATATAGCGGAATAAATGGATTGTTGATAAGGTCAATTATAATTTCTATTTCTATAGTTATATTATATTTTGAGATAAACAGAACTATTTTCGAAGCATTGCACAGAGCAGTGCAATATCTAAACGGTAAGGATGAAGTATATACATACATACGTACAATTTCAAACTGATCCCTCCTAAAAATAATAAAATTGCTAAGTATTGGGAATAGTAGAATAGAACTGCAACCAAATACACAGTGCAATGAATTGAAACTGGCTCAGTAATCATTCGATGAATAATATACCGCGTACTTCCTAAAAGACTGATGTCATAACCTTGCCAGCCGATTTTTGTCTTTCCACGCTTGAGAACCGTTTCATAATATGCAGTCCACTAGACTGACTATCGATTGGACTCGGTTGATTTCACTGGTGCACAGCCCAAATTCAACAGTATTTTTCCCCCAAAAACCAATGCTTTATTAACGCACGAAATGCTTTTTGATTAATTTTCTTGTAAACTCACACAAATTGGTTCACCAAAAATGCTATATCTCCTTAACTAAAAGTCATGGTATTAGTAGTACTACCTATGTGACAGCCACAGTAGAACATAGACGGGTCCTCTAGTACAGGTAAAATAACTTCAATAACTTGCAAACACCGAAAATTACAACTAAAAGACCTAGTTGCCAAATGTAAAAATATACTTTTCAAAATAAAAAATTATAAAAATATTTTAAGTACATAGATATATGTGTATGTAAAGAAGAGAAAGATGACAATTGTACAATCTCTATCTTAATAAACAATGAGACACAATGTAATATCATACAAGAAAACTGTTACCCCATTATAGATTTTGGACACGGTAACATCGTAATAGATGGAACACAACAAGTGAATAACGAAACAATAGAAGGATTAAACCGTCTCCAATTTAATCACTCTACCCAAATATATTCAGAATATTACCTTTACCAAGATGAAGAAATAAAAGAGTTCTTCGAAGTTCAGGGATACGAAAGGAAGCACGTCTTAGAAATATTGGAATCACAAACAATGTACCAATTTGATAATATACAGAAACTAACAATCCCATTTGAGGAGCCTCCAATTAAAAGTACATTTACCTAATATCTATTATTATATTAATATTTTTAAGTACTTGTACATATACATTTACAAAACTATATACTATAGTATATCATAAAATTATGTACCAAAAACAATTTGAGAGAGCTTACAATCAAACATTAATAAATACTGGCGCGCAACATCTCATCAAAAAAGAGAGTCCCTGGATCAGGTGATATTTTCAACAAACCCCCGGACAGTTAATACCAGTACCAACCAACTACACAAATAGTGTACAGTCACATATGACTAACACATGCCACATCCAAGAAGATCTTATCAGCTACGCACGACGACACTAAGTACATAATATCTAATTATGTCAGAAACCACAAGCATTGTAACTTTACAAACATGTTCTTTAGTTAATGTACATATATCGCCCTATGCGAACGTATCAACAAGTATTAACCGATCATACGAATAAAGAAACAGTCCAACTGGACTTAATAATATATTTTTTTATTCTTAATAAGGATAGATAAATTAACTCAACGCTTCGATTCTGTGAGCTCGGCTGCTAGCAGCAGTTATTATAGCGCTTTATTAGTTATATGCATTCTGTACATTCTTTTGCATAAGTTGCCTGTACCAAACATTCAGTGAGAGATAGTAAGGATAATGTTTCTTGAACACTCCAAACGCAAACGCGCTAGTATAAAACGAATATCACGTATTAATTCTGTAGATGACCTGTTAAAGGACTTTGATGAAAACCTTCAGATGCGGAGTTCAGGAAACACTCTCAGTTCAAGCTGACATTGAAGATATGTCATATTCAAACTATGCCTTCAAGCACAACTTGGGGGGGAGGGAAACCTTACAATTAATTACCCCTAAGCAACTGTTCCAACTCTTTTTTCCACGTCATCGCTCTTGCTAAGGTTATCGCTGCCTACTTTTAGTAGGAACTATGACAAGTAAAAAAAAAATATTGAGTCATTTACTCAACTTGTAGCTTGAGAACCCAGACTTTCAAATGTTGTACGATTTAATTATTTGCTGTCATGTCTTAAATGTTCAGCCCTTGAACCGTAGAGCCTTCCAGGTTACCAGCAAAAACGACCCAAAAGCTTTAGAAATACTCAGGGAACGCTTCGATAATCCAACTCAAATTTTTTTGGAAGGAATTACTTCGCTATTTACGTTGCAAACAGCCGATAGATAAAACTATCAACAACTGCGTATTTTGATTGAGAACGCATCAGTCAAAATCATTAGGCACAAGTTCCAACATTGCACAAGCAATGTTGATTTGCATTAGCATTGGAAAATTTGATCAACAAATTCGTAACAAATAGAATGAATCGCTATACTAGAAATCGCTTCCAACTTGGATACTATTCACCCAAATTTTAGAACGGCACTGTCAGCTTCTGCATTCATTCGACTTCTCGGGGCACCATAAGTTCGAGTCCATCAAACAGATTCGCATTACTTCCCGTTGGCAGAACTCATCATTCGTAATCACTTAGCCTTCTTAGGTTTTTTGCTCTAGCGGTAAACACTAAATTACTGGCTGTTCTCAATTTAAGCACATGAACGCAACGATGCCGCCAAGAAATGCGATCTCTGTATCAACTGTATGCGCAATGGTCGCAGAGTAACTCAGTTGTCGTCGAGGCACCCCTGCCGCACCTGTAACAGAACGCATCATACGATCTTGCATTATGACAACGCGAATATGCCAACACTTGCAAGTCCAACATCTCTTCTTGTTTCGCAATCGTTTTAAACGCCTTCGACATCATATTCAAACCATAATAATTGTGAGGCTGCCATTTAAGGACAATACAGCTGCACTTGGAGCCTAATTCGACAGTATTTAGTAGTACAAAGTCTTCACTACTTAGCAGATAAGCATAAGTTAGAATTTCTAATTGGCGCTGCGGCTGCAAATACTTTGTTTTAAGTGGATGATTTTCTATCTGGTTCATTAAAGGCAGAAGCTATTGAGATAATTCGACGCAGTTAGCTTCCTCTATCCAAGTGGCATTTCAATCACCCAGATTTTATGAAAACCAAACTATGATACAGCTAAACATTGCCGACGATTTTACATTAAGTGCACTTAGCGAGACTTGGAATCAACGGAACGATACTTTGTTGTTCTCATTCACACCATAGCAAGTTCACAAGTCTGTTACAAAGCGTACAATAATGTCTATCGCTTAATCGCTTTTCGATCCACATAGAGTGCTTTCACCATTTGTGATAACCTCCAAAATAACTATGCAGGAGTTGTGGCTGCTAAAATGAAAATGGGGCGAGGCGGTCCCCCAACATATACATCAAGCCTGGAATTGTTGGTTAGCGTCTCTTAACTCGCTTCCATCACTCAATCTGCCTCGCTATTGTCTGCTATCAAATGCTAGCGACATACTGTTACATGAATTTGCCTACGCTCAAAAGACTCCGATGGACAGGTTTCTGAACATTTACTCACGTCCAAGTCAAGGGTCGGACATATTCACTTCTGTTCCCATAACTACTTTCTTTTGGAATGACTCGCATTTAGTTCTGCATTGCGTAAAAGAACAATCTGTTACGCTGTCAACGTTCATGGGCAACAGGGTATCTGACACAGAAACTGACTGCAGGTGCACAATAGAGGTATGTGCCTTCCAAGGAGAATCCAGCCCACCTAGTATTTCGCGGCTGCCCTGCTGCTGAACTCAAATATACGATACGGTTTATTGTCCTTGAGTTTTTGCTGCAAAACGTCATGAAATTGCCAACGCACACAAACAATATTGAGCTTGACATGGATGTTGCGAACGGAAAACATTTGCTGTAGTTAAGGAGGTAAATTACTCTTATCTCCATTGTCTGCGCCTTATCGCTTGGCTCTTTCGGTTCAGTGATAAATGCTGATGTAAGCCTTACGACAAATGCCATGTCGCCATCTCCTGACGAATTAAGGGGTCAGTAGGGTAATCCTTTTTAATTTTTTTTTTTGCATTTTCGGTTCCTTTATACCCTTAGAATTAATGTAGAAACATACTTTACCATTCGAAGGTTTTTAAAATGGCCCACAAATAATAATACCATCCAATGTTCGGAGCGCTCGGAGTGCACACCTTAAACTTTAAAGGCGTTTTTCTCATAACACACTTTTTTAAATTGGCGGACATGATTCCGGTCGAACTACTCAACCGATTTGCCTATTTTTTTTTTTTTAATGTTCACAAAACGCCTGGCTATCATCCCTATATTTTTTATAATTTGTTGACAATATTTTGACAAAATTTATGTAAAATACCAAGCGGAAAATTAAAAAAAAAAAGGTAATTAGTAGGGACGATAACTATTCACGTACTTTTTAAGAATAAATTAGGTTTTTGTGTTTCAGATGATCCAAACATGAGAAATCGTGTCCGCCAGTGAAAAATAGCATCTTATTCACCCAGCCTTTTCTCCGACAGATGTCATCGAAAAATTCCGAAAAAAATTTTTATACACTCCACGATATAACTCATGATATGTGAAAAAAGTTCTATTGTCGAATAAAAATTTATATGAAAAAAAAATTTCAAAAAAACAGGCCAGATTACCCTACTGACCCCTTAAGACTTTTCAAGCGATATTCAATTGCTTTGAAAAAACCAAGTTCTAAAAAGTAACTTGAAGTTTCTTACTCCATTCTTGGATAACGTAACCGGTTTCGAACTCGTGAAGGTTGGTGCGCGTCTGGATTATGCAGAATAACCAAAATCTCAGAAGCATCCGATTCGACTACCTAGCGATTCCCAATTGGTACTAAAGCAGATTCGATACCGACATCTCCGAAATTTTAGATTACAATTTTGGATAGTCAACGCTAGAGATGTTGCTCGTCGCATCATTCGTTCCTACGTGCATTGTGTTCGTTAAAAAGCCAGTACTGTTACAACAGGTAATGAGCTCACTACCAGTTATACATGTTATTATTACACCTGCACGCCCATTTGAACATTGCGGAATCGACTTTTGTGGACCAATTACACATATCTTCGAATTCGAGGAAAACCACCCACTATGTCATATTTAGCTGTATTCGAGTGCCTTGTAACTAAAGCTGTGTACATCGAGGTGGGCTCCGACCTATCAACAAACGCATTTCTAAATGCATTGAAGCGAATGAGTGGTCGCCGTAAAATGAAATGTGACAACTTTTGCGATAATGTTAGCAAATTTGTGAGCACATCTACCCAGTTAAAGGACTTCAAACAGTTCTTATTCAAGATTGTAACGTTAGATGAAATCTATAAATATTGTGCAGCAGCCTCCGAGAAGCAGTAAAGAGCGCAAAAGGATTGTTGAATCATACATTGACAAAAACTAAATTGACTTTCGAAGAGTTAAACAAAGTTGTTGTAGAAATAGAAGCCATTCCTAATTCACGTCCGCTATGTTCAATGTCATCAGATCTTAACGACTTTGGTGCACTGACAGCTAGTAATTTTTTGGTCGGTGATTTATTGCGTACATACCGTCTCACATCTTGATCGATATAACAAAATCACTGCCATCAAGCAAAATAATAAATAAGCCATTCTTCCGATTTCTTGAAAGATAGTTCTTTCAACGGGGGCCGGGATGTTGGGTCATCCTAATGACAGTTACCCGTGCTCTCGATAAAATACATGCATGGTTATTATAAATCTCTTTTCATTTAATTTGCTTTTTAATAGAAGTTGTAAACTCTATATAATTTCATTTACACTGCTTACATTTATACAAACATGTACACTTACATACATTGTACTCATAATTCTAATTATTAATGCTAAAATCTTGCAAAGAGTATAATATGTATATATGTGACCTGGTCTACGAAAAGGGAGCTAACGTGCGAAACTAGTTTTCTGGGAAAAGCTGTTAAAAATAATCGTCAGTTTCTCGTTATCTCATTAATTGTTCTCCTTTTTTTGACACCTAAGCCCCCTTTCCGTAGACCAGGTCACATATATATAATTAACATTGTAAATAAAACACTCACTAATGAATCGTGAACAGGAGCACATTGTATGTAATTATACGGACGGTGAAGAGAAATAAAGTGCTCCTTGTACATTAGTTTGTTTTACACACCCCATATTTTAAATAATAAATAGAGCGAGAAAAGCGCTCGCTCCAAAACAGTCCATGTAATGGCCGAAGGTTGCGTAGGCTCACGGACATTGCCGAAATTGTTTGGCGACGGTGCACAACACACAGGAGTGTACTTCAGTCACCTTATTCCAACTGTGCAACAGGCCACCCCTCACCATGCTTCACGGCACCCTAAAAAGGGGCCGTCGCTCATAGGAGCATTTTCCTAAAAAACCGGACAAAAGTGAGAATTACAAAATAGAGCGATGCTACTCAAAATTGATTTTTTTAGTACTACAAGAAAGCGATTAAATAATTGACCTTCAGTCCTCTATATTGCCACACAAGTAGTCGGAACCTAGAATTCGTTCAGTACGCACGTCCTTATTCTCGATACTCTCTATTATTCTCGAAATTGCAGCTGGTGTTTTGTGTTGCGTGAAGGGAATTCTCTAAAATATTTGTTAAGGATTCTGGTCAACATGGTATGTATTTAATTTTAATAATATAAAGATTAATTTAGTTAATGTATTGTTTTGTTTTTTTTTCCGAAAAACAATGAAATATCAAAAAAACGAAAATAATTTGTTTTAATTTTTTAGAAATTAGGGTTTTTCTTATAGTGTCGGGGGAGGTCGAGTTATAAATTTATTTTTTTTAATAAACTACAGGGTTTCTACTTAACATATCAACTTAAACTTTTTCCCCATCTTTCTCCTGCTTTAAAATAGCACGTTGAATTAGGTTGGTCACTTGCATAAAATGAATACTGCTTTATTTATTTTTTTAATTAAATACTGAAATCCTTCTAAATTATTCTAAGCGGGTGGTACATAGATGGTATAAGGGGGCTCTATCGGAGCCAGTGTGAATTTTCCAAAGGGCAATTGACAATTTTCTAAGAGATGAAATAGGAAAATGCTGTCATGATTACATCGAGGATGTAATAATATTCTCAAGAAGACGATCATTACAGAGACATCGAAAAAAAATTTAACAAAACTTTACCATGCCAACATGCGAGTTGCAATGGAAAAATCAAAATTTCTTAGGGAACAAGTGGATTTCTTTGGATTTATTGTTGCGAAGAAAGGGATGAAGAAAAAGCCTGAAAGGTTAATGACATTCTCAATTATAAAACACCTAGCACTCTTCGTGGTTTACGAGCATTTTTGGGGCTATCTGGTTACTATAGGAAGTTATACCTCTATAGTAAAATCAATCAAAAAATGTTACAATTAAGTTGGATAACGACGCGTTGATGGCTTTCGAAAAAGAGTTACAATAATTATACTCTCGCAACAATGTTGCTAAGGAGAGTATTATAGTTTTGTTCACATAACGGTTGTTTGTAAGTCCTAAAACTAAAAGAGTCAGATATAGGGTTATAGATACCAAAGTGATCAGGGTGACGAGTAGAGTCGAAATCCGGATGTCTGTCTGTCCGTCTGTCCGTCCGTCTGTCCGTCCGTCTATCCGTCCGTCTGTCCGTACGCCCTTTCCTAATGCGATCCTTTGTGCCAAATTTCCCTTTAATATCTTTATTTATGGCTTAGTTATGACACTTTATAAGTTTTCGGTTTCCGCCATTTTGTGGGCGTGGCAGTGTGCCGATTTTGCCCATCTTCGAACTTAACTTTCTTATGAAGCCAAGGAATACGTGTAACAAGTTTCATCATGATATCTCAATTTTTACTCAAGTTACAGCTTGCACGGACGGACGGACGGACAGACGGGCGGACGGACAGACGGACGGACGGACAGACAGACATCCGGATTTCGACTCTACTCGTCACCCTGATCACTTTGGTATATATAATACTATATCTGACTCTTTTAGTTTTAGGACTTACAAACAACCGTTATGTGAACAAAACTATAATACTCTCCTTAGCAACATTGTTGCGAGAGTATAAAAACGGATGCCACATGTGTGAGACAACTATTCAACAATAATAAGGCGACAATGCAAAACTACCTACTACAAGTATAACCTTGATCCGTTTATCAAAGTTGAAGAAGTAATATCATCGGTTAC
This sequence comes from Bactrocera neohumeralis, assembly GCF_024586455.1. Classification (NCBI taxonomy): domain Eukaryota; kingdom Metazoa; phylum Arthropoda; class Insecta; order Diptera; family Tephritidae; genus Bactrocera; species Bactrocera neohumeralis. The sequence continues at coordinate 6,115,305 of NW_026089622.1, read as the reverse complement.
AATATCCGTCATTTATTTAGTGACATTCGCGGGAGAAGTTTGTAATAATGGTGCACTTTTTTCAACAAAAAAGTGAAGGCAACGCTGCGACCTGGGATTCCTTGAACACAGTTTGTTAACTTGACCGAACATTTGGAAATTTGTAGCCTACCTTATTTGCGTAAAATTAAATTGAGGAACCTTGGACACAGTTCTAATTTGGACTTCAATAAAAGCACATAGTGCTGATTAAATAATTTGTATTTGAATAAAAGCACATAGTGCGGAGTAAATAATTTGTACAATTTGGATTTCAATAAAAACACAATAATTTATAATGGTTGCTGTCGACGCATTTGTTGCTGCCCGATTGCTGTTTACTGCTGCTTCTGCTGACTCCGCTTGCTTAATTTCCTTCTCAGCTGATCGCGTCAGAGACCCTATAAAATATATTCTTGTATGGAAAACTTGTACAACTTGTACAACTTTCACATTTGACAAGATATATTCATGAAATTTGGTACAGATTTTTTTCTAAGACAATTATGTAATCTCCGAAGAAATTGTTCAGATCGAATTACTATAGCATATAGCTGCAATTCAAACTGAATGATCGGAATCAAATGCTTGCATGGGAAACTTGTTGTTGTGACTATTTTTATACCCTAAATAGGGTATATTAAGTTTGCCACACAATTTGTAACACCCAGACCCTATAAAGTCGGAGACCCTATAAAGTATATATTTAACCCTTATGTTAGTAACCAACTTTACCGACGTCTTTTAGCAACCGGGTAACGGGGTGGTACGCACAATCTGAGTATTAAAAATTTTGTTTGATTTATTAAAAAAAAAAATTTTTTAAATATTTATTTGTATTTTCTAAATTTTTTTTTTTTTTCAAATATTAATAGTCGGTGACAATTTAAAGAAAAAAAATATAAAAACAACGTAGAATCGTGAATGACATCTGAAACCTATTTGGGATACCCCAGGTAGTCGGCCGGCTTTTATTGTTCGGAGCCGAGCAGATGACGTTCGAGAGAGAAAGAAAAACTCAATGTTATTAGAGCAAACAGCCAAAAACGTAGACCCGTGGCCCTTGTCAGCTGATACGACCTATACATTCCTAGTGTTATGGGAGCGAATAAGACACGGGAGCAGTTTCTGGATTTCACGAATAGGTTACCATGTGTTCCTACGTTCCTAAAAAAAATAAAGCTGTCATTCTGATATCGACAATGCATTCAGATATATCAGTTGGTGATGACGCTAAACAAAAACCGGAAATAATAAATTTTTATAATAAATATAAAGCTGCAGTTGAAACAATGGACCAAATGGTGCGGAGATACACCAGTCAACGACGATCTTCGAGATGGCCAATGACAATATTTTTCAACATGCTAAATACTTCTTCACTTGCGGCATATATAATTTTTTATGAAAATAATAAAATAATTGTCAAAAAAACGACAGAATGTCGTCAATTTATTCGTAAACTAAGGGAAGAACTAGCATTGCCGATGATTGAACATCGCACGGCGAATCCACAAGTAAAGCGCCACTTCTCCACAAAGATTGCCGTTGAAAGTGTATTAGGCCATACACTGACAGAAACAGTCGCGATAAGTCCTGGTTCAGAGACTCCAAAAGATAAAACCGGAAGGAAAAAAGTAACAGGATCTTGTCATGTCTGCATTGCTTTGCCAATAAGAAGACGGCGAAAGACACGGAAGGCCTGTGCCAATTGTCACCAACCTGTTTGTGACGAGCACTCAGTTAATCGTGTACAATGTGTTCAATGTCATTAATTATAAAAAAGTGTAATATATCTTTATTTTTTTTAATTAAATTTAGTTGCATGCATTAATAGAAATTATATCCAATTTATTTGCTATGCTTTCCACTGTGGGTATCCGGGTACCCGGTAGCTAATACGGCGATGGCTAGAGTTTAAGCTTATTTAAAGAAAAATAAACAAGTAAGGAAGGGCTAAGTTCGGGTGTCACCGAACATTTTGTACTCTCGCATGATAAAGTGATAATCGAGATTTCATTATACGTCATTTACATATTTTTCAAATACCGTATTTTTGTAAACTTTTATTCCGCTATCATCATTGGTTCCTAATGTACTATATATTATACAGAGAAGGCATCAGATGGAATTCAAAATAGCGTTATATTGGAAGAAGGCGTGGTTGTGAACCGATTTCACCTATATTTCGTACATGTCATCAGGGTGTTAAGAAAATATTATATACCGAATTTCATTGAAATCGGTTTAGTAGTTCCTGAGATATGGTTTTTGGTCCATAAGTGGGCGAGGCCACGCCCACTTTCAATTTTTCAAAAAAGCCTGGGTGCAGCTTCCTTCTGCAATTTCTTCCGTAAAATTTAGTGTTTCTGACGTTTTTTGTTAGTCCGTTAACGCACTTTTAGTGATTTTCAACATAACCTTTGTATGGGAAGTGGGCGTGGTTATTATCCGATTTCTTCCATTTTTAAACTGTTTATGGAAATGCCTGAAGGAAACGGCTCTGTAGAGTTTGGTTGACATAGCTATAGTAGTTTCTGAGATATATACAAAAAACTTAGTAGGGGGCGGGGCCACGCCCACTTTTCCAAAAAATTACGTCCACATATGCCCCTCCTTAATGCGATCCTTTGTGCCAAATTTCACTTTAATATCTTTATTTATGGCTTAGTTATGACACTTTATAGGTTTTCGGTTTTCGCCATTTTGTGGGCGTGGCAGTTGGCCGATTTTGCCCATCTTCGAACTTAACCTTCTTATGGAGCCAACAAATACGTGTACCAAGTTTCAGCATGATATCTCAATTTTTACTCAAGTTACAGCTTGCACGGACGGACGGACGGACGGACAGACGGACGGACAGACAGACATCCGGATTTCAACTCTACTCGTCACCCTGATCACTTTGGTATATATAACCCCATATCTGACTCTTTTAGTTTTAGGACTTACAAACAACCGTTATGTGAACAAAACTATAATACTCTCCTTAGCAACTTTGTTGCGAGAGTATAAAAATAAATCAATTAAATGAACTCACACATAACTTTCTTTTAAGTTAAAAAACGACGATTTGAGAGCTTAAAATGAAATATTGAATTTTTTTTAAGCTATTCACACAAATACACCGACGTGGGTACCCGGGTACCCGGTTACTAACATAAGGGTTAAATGATCAATTTGTAGAGTTGAGTCAATTTAGCCATGTCCGCCTGTCTGTATATATATGAACTAGTCCCTCAGTTTTTAAGATATCGTTTTGAAATTTTGAAATGTCATTTTCTTTTCAAGAAGCTGCTCATTTGTCGGAACTGCCGATACCGGACCACTATAACATATAGCTGCCATACAAACAGAACGATCGGAATCAAGTTGTTGGATGGAAAACTTTTGCATTTGACAATATATATTCACGAAATTTTGGTATAGATTACTTTATAAGGCAACAATGTAATCTCCGAAGAAATTGTTCAGATCCGTTAACTATAGCATATAGCTGCCATACAAACTGAATGATCGGAATCAAATGCGTGCATGGGAAACTTTCGCATTTGATGTGGTATCTTCACGAAACTTGACATGGATTACTGTTTAAGGTAATAATATTATCTCCGAAAAAGTTGTTCAGATCGGATTACTATAGCATATAACTTCCATACAAACTAAATGATCGAAATCAAATGTTTGCATGGGAAACTTTCTCATTTAACGATATATCTTCACGAAATTTGGTATGAGTTATTGTTCATAAAAATAATGTAACCTCTTCTGCTCTGTGTTTTTATAAAGCAAACTGTATATACATATATATGTACATATATATGAAATATATGTAATAATATATATTAATTTTTCATAATATATAATAATTTTTTTTCCATTAAGTTTATGTTAATAATAAATCTTCTTTAAATTTTAAATAACTGTAAACGTCTAAAAGATCCACTTTTTCTTTTAAATAACCTTATAAAATAACCTGGCTAAAAAGACCTAGTAAAAGGTTTTCCTCTGTATGAAAACCACTGGCCGGTTACGTGTTTAGATTTACTTAAACACATAGTTACTAAACAAAATGGACCTGTGAACGGCATATTGGCTTCGGTGCAGCCGAAGTTTACGATTTTTATACTCTCGCAACAATGTTGCTAAGGAGAGTATTATAGTTTTGTTCACATAACGGTTGTTTGTAAGTCCTAAAACTAAAAGAGTCAGATATAGGGTTATACATACCAAAGTGATCAGGGTGACGAGTAGAGTCGAAATCCGGATGTCTGTCTGTCCGTCCGTCCGTCTGTCCGTCCGTCCGTCCGTGCAAGCTGTAACTAGAGTAAAAATTGAGATATTATGATGAAACTTGGTACACGTATTCCTTGGCTCCATAAGAAAGTTAAGTTCGAAGATGGGCAAAATCGGCCCACTGCCACGCCCACAAAATGGCGGAAACCGAAAACCTATAAAGTGTCATAACTAAGCCATAAATAAAGATATTAAAGTGAAATTTGGCACAAAGGATCGCATTAAGGAGGGGCATATTTGGACTACTATAGCTATGTCAACCAAACTCTACAGAGTCGTTATCTTCAGGCATTTCCATATACAGATGCCATTACGCATTTCAGAAACAGCATTTTCCCTATTTTTCAACTCTCCCCGGATCCCTATAATTTTTCTATCCCGATTTTGGCAAATTGACAGATTTTGCTCAAACGTGTTTTCTTCAAAAACTAGGATATTTGAAGTGCGACTAAGTGCGCCCAAATGAAGCATTCTGTTCCCGTTACGATGTTCGAGAACATATTGAACAAGTGCCCATCTGGCTATCCTCAGATTTATTTCCTTCTTATTTAAAGTGTGAGTGTATTGCAATCAGTGATTATCTTAAACTTTGATCCTTGCAGATATACCCTAAATCTCCGAAGTGCATAAATAATTGCAAGTGTTTTCAGCTCAAAGCTGTGGTATTTAGATTCGGGCTCGCTTGTATGTTTCGAAAAATAAAAGACTGGTTGAAATTTGTCGTCGTTTTTTTGTTGTAATAATATTGCACCAAATTCCTTTGAGCTTGCATCGTAATGCAGCTCTGTATCATCGCTTGAATCGTAAATCGCTAAGATAGAAGACCCAATTCATTTATTTTTAAGTTTCTCAAAAGACTGTAACTCATCTTCTCCAAATGTAAATTTAACGTTTTTTTTAGTTTGTATAGAGGCTGAGCTTCTCGTGAAAAATTCTTAACGAATCTTCGAAAGTATGAACATAAGCCCAAAAAACTATGTACAGATTTTGTGTTTCTGGGCATAGGAAAGTTCACTATAACTTCTACATTCTTTTTATTCGATCGAATACCTTTACTCGAAACGTTATACCCTAAATAGCGTATTTCTGCCTCCATAAAATGGAATTTGTCTAATCTCAATTCTAATTTGTTTTGTACTAACTTGTCTAAAACTTTCTGTAAAATGTACTATAGCTATCGCGATATCGTCTAAATAAATAGCAAGTTTCTCTGCTCGAATTAGATCATCGAAAACAGTGCTAAAAACCGCTGAAAAGTTGAAGGGGCATTTTTCAGACCGAAATGCATTTTCAAAAACTCGTACTGTCGCAAAAGAAGTGTATTTAATCGATTCTTCAACCATGTCTACGTGGTAGAACGCATTAAGTCATCTAAAACAACCTTAACTTTTTGTTTTTCACTGTATGACAGTCTTCTCGGAGGGCAATTAAAGGTTTTTCTGTACTCAGCAATAGCTTCATCTCACATCTATTTTTGGCGTATCGAGACGCTCACAACACATATAATAATCTTGAAATATTTGCACAAACTTTTTTTGTTTTGCATATACACTTATTTTATCGTTTTTTGTATAAACATTAGGATTTTTTGCTTAAATTTTCATTACTTCAGTGCAATTCACAGAAAATTTGGTATTATTAAGTTCAGTTTTCATTGATCTATTACACTCTTCATCAAATGTATTATTTCCGACTTTGAAATTCAAATCTTCCATATTAGATTCTAATTTTAAATTATATTTACTTAAAAAGTGTCTTCTTAAAATAATTGGATAAGTCATCGTTTCATTTGTTTCAACTAACATTGTTAATTCAATACTTATGTTTATTTCACCATATTTTAAGAGTACATTATTTTTTCCGTTTATTAATACATCTGATATGAACTGTTGGCGAACAAAACTAGTATGGCTTCCCGTATCCATTAGCGATTGTAATAAAGTTTTTAACTAAATTTGGAATTAATAAATAAATAATTTAAAAACCTTACAAAATCATCGTCTTCCGTCAATGCTTTACAGTGCGGCTCTTCCTTTGAGAACAATTTCTGTACATATGTACATGACAAGCACCATGCTCTCGTTTGGGGTTTCGGCATACATTTGCTAAAAGTCCAAGGAGTTACAATTGAAGCATCTCGCGACTTCCGCTGCCTGTTGTCCATTACTCGACTACACATGTCGATTAACTGCTGTCATTTTCTTTGGTATATACCATGGCAATTGAATATTTCGAAATGCTTCTGACAATTCATATTTGTTATTCATTTTAGCTTGCGAATGTAAAGTGTTATCCGGAATACCCTCAATGAGATATTCAACCAGATCATCTTCTCCAATAAGAATTTTACATACTTGCCAGAATCAACTTTTCATGGAAATATTCTCGAAACGATTCGGCAGTCAACCACTGCCTGGTTTCAAAATTTTTATTTAGCATCAAATTGTTGTTTTTTCTTCAAAGAGAGAGCTCATTTCCATTAAAAACTTATCAATAAGCATTGCAATCAAATCACAAAAATTTAGCGCATTACCTTTTAATTTATTTGCAATTAGCGCTCTTATGTTGTTATCATCAAGTTGGTAAACACTCTGAATATTTTTTAGTTGTGCTTGCCATAATTTAAAGCATTCACCACT